>NC_133977.1:41183871-41333871 GCF_047716275.1 Strix uralensis | reverse complement strand
CTTGAATATACAGTGTTATAATATAGTGTCTACCCACATCATTTTTCTACTTCAGCATCAAAGAAGTAAAGCATTATTTTACTACTGGATTTGCTCAAACTTTAAATTAAGATATTTAAAGTTAGAAGGAAGACATGTTTATAAGTATTGTCTCAATGTATAAAATCATATAGTATTTACCAGACCTTCTATCCAAAGACCCAAGCCTGTTTACTTTATCCTTCATATAGGGTGGGTTCTGATATTCATTGTACCCTTGTATGCTGATAATAAGACTTTTCAGGTCAGCCATGCTACCCCAGAGTTGTTTCAGTACAACTGATGGAAGAATAAATTATGTACAAATAACCTTAGTCTTGGCTAGGCTGCATACTGTGTCCTAATCACTCATTCTTGTGTAAAGTGGACACAAGGAGGATATTAAATGTAACCAAGTCACACTTTTACTCCCAATTCAGCAGTTATGGAACATAAGATTCATTTTTGCATTTATTTTTATCCAGATGTTAACATATGCCTCAAGGTAGAGAACATCCAGAAATTTGAACAAAGGTGTACAGCAGTTAGGACACATGGTTGCAGTTTGGGAAGGTAAATCAGAGCTTGCTTCAGTTCAAACCGTTTGGAATGATCATAATAAATGAGCCATGCACTCCGGATATTTACTGCAGGGCCTTGTTGCTGTGTTGCCCCACTGTTGACACTATCACAATTATGAGTTACCTGCATCCAATTAGCTCAGATCTGCATACCCACATCACATGTCCGTGCTGGAATGTGGCCCTTCTGCCACTGGGCCAAATGCTGCTCTCCCTAACTCATTAACTCAGGCTTTAATGCAGTGAAAATGCAAGCAACAGTGACACCCTGGTTTTCTTGTCTCTGGCTTTGCATGGGTGAGCTCTGGTCCTGCTTTCTCAGACTCTGAAATTCAGAGCAATCAGCCCAGTCTCACCGACTTCTAGCTGGAAAGGGTGCACACTGTTTACCATGGGTGGCCGTGCTCTGCACCATGAGATTTTTGTGGATCTTTATTATCCCACTAACCCTATATAGGGCTAGACATTATCAAAAGTCACTAATTTTTCTTGTTCTGGCTTCAGGAACAGGAGGAGAACAGACTTACTCTGCTGGATTCTGCAGCGGTAAGTATTCATCAGTCATCTCCTGGTCTTGAGTTAGCTTTTGAGGTTCTCTTGAGGTTACTTATACACCAGGAACACAGTATAGCACAAAGGATTTTCCAAACTGTCCTGGAGAGTGACTTTCTATAATCCACTGAAGGTCCAAGAGTTCTCAATTGAGAGGATTTGCAGTCATTCTGTCTCAAACCTGCATGAACCACAGTTCAGCAGAGCATAAGCCCTGGGCCAACAGTGCAAGACACACATTCATTATTAAACCCTATTAAGACTGAAAGAGAAGCCAGACTTAGGGTCAGGAAAAAGATTTTTTTTAAATGCGTTTGACTTATCAGTGTAAAAGTAGGTCTTATCTAAATGCAACTTTGTTTTTTCCTTCTTTTGGGGGGGGAGTGTCTCAGTATATGGGTATGCTTAGCAATTTCAGTCCTGCGTAGACTTTGGGTCTAATACTCAAAGCCTGAGCACACAGCTCTTGGTGAAGTTCCTCATATTTTGACGCAGGAGAGTTTGAAGGTAGGGAGATGTGTTCTTGGGTCAGACGTGTTTTTTCCAGCATTCTTATAAAAGAATGCAAAAAATTACACCTAAGCTCAACCCAAGCACATGAATAACACCGGGGGATTACTCAACATCTGATTTCAAGACTTTGAATCATCAAGGCCTTAATTACCACAATGGCAACTTTAAAATGTCACAGCACCAACCACTGCCGCGCTACACAATGCTGCTCTTTTCTTTCCCTGTTAAGAATAGGTTTACTCATTGATATTGCAAATAAAGAAACATCTTTAGGCCCAAGTCTGCAAACAGTGAAGTCATTAAGCAACTGACTTCACATAAGCAACATTACTTGCCTGAACAATAAAAGCAAAACCAGAGCCTCAGTGAACAACCAGTCATAATCTTAGGGTGAAAACACTCAAGTCAGTGGGGGGGTTTGTAACTTCAAAGCAAGGCAAAAATGAAGACATTCATGTGCATGTGTCCAGCCAAATGGGAGTATGGATATTAATTTTTAAAAAGATGGTTAAATAGTTTTACCCAAGAAGGTATTCAGCAAATATTATCCTATTTTGAAGCACATAATTAAAAGGCTTCCTTTTATACCTTTACGCAGCTCTAAACGAGATAAGGGTTTTCGATATATTTTGGACATTTGGTTGACAAATAATGAAGCTATAAGAGTTTTAAAATCCTGTACAGTGCATGTGCAGTCCACTGGCTCCAGACATACATCTACAATCTGGAGTTGTGCAGTCTGAAATAAACACAGCTGTGTTTATCTGAAAGTGTGATCCCATGTACATGGTAGAAAGTTCAAATAAATGCACTCAGTGAGATGATGCTGTAAATGCAGCGAGTGCATTTGTCAGATGTGTGATGATGCAATCTCTTAAATAAACAGACTGAGCTGTTTGTTTGACTCCTGAGCTACATAGACATAAAAATATATGTACATTAATTGAAGCCAATAAAATGAAATCCAAACCAGCTATAAGATCTCAATTGAACCTTAACTGAAAATTCACTTGTTGTTCTTACACCCAGAATAAACAATTTCTGTGTGTTGGTATTAAGTGTATGGTGTAAGTTTTAGACAATAATAGACTAATGATAACCATCAGTTATGTTTTTTCCTAAGACGGCCCATTGTCCAAGACCAACCCTAGAAATTGCAGAATATCTCCAATTTTTCATTTCAGCCACAAAAAGAGATAGCTCAATTTTACCGCTAAAATATCTTTATTTGGGATGTGTGCTCTGTATTCTGTATTCAACAGAACCTATAATCTTGAGGAATAAGTTTCTGATGAGCTGAAGGAAAGAGAAAAACTGAATGAACATAGATGCTATCAAAGCTGTTGTTTTACTCAGAGTTAACATTGGCTCAGCATTTCACTATAAACTCATTCAGAACATCAAGTTACTGGAAAAAATCCCCCACTTGAGAAATATGCAATAGTTACTGATGAGTCAGAAGTTGGAAGTAGTGACACCACTACACACTATTAAAAAGTCCTACTTTTCAATACTGTCTGACTGCTCTGCAACCCGAAATAACATCACTGCAGAAGTGTCGTAAAGCTTTTTCATTTGTCTTAAGCATATTCATTTGGAAAACACAGGCTGTACAAATGGTCTCACGAATGGTTACTGTAGAATTAGACCATCAAATTTCTTGACTTATGTGTTTTAAAATCTTGCCCAAAAGATGGCACTAACATTGTTTTTAGTAACATATATTGGATATAGATTTAATTCTTCCCCCATGTGAAAGTATCTTCAAAATGGTCACAAATATATGTTGGAAGAACATGTTTAACATGCACTACTACACCAGCTAACAATCGCTATATAGAAATTAAGCTTCCTTCACGTTAGGATCATCAGACACTGCGTACAGAAACTATTGCTGGACCAGCAGATGTATCTGTCAAAGTACAGAGACACTGATCTATGAAACCTTCATCCCAACCAGGACTATTTAAATCTATGTAATATGCCATACAATATACCAGAATGGTATCATACATTTAAATCATGCGCTATTAAATCTCTTGAAAAGTGTGCTAAGACTAGATCAACTTCATTGAACAATTTATATCTGATTTAAAATATTCAAAGAAGTATTACACTGTTGAATTTTATTATCAGTAATTTATTTCAAGTTTTAAAATATTTAAATTACATGCTGTATAAGGAATGGCAAATAGTTTGCATGTCTCCTCAAGCAGTGGAAGCACCTATTTACAATACTTTCATAGTTTATGTTAATATGGTTATTTTGAGTATGCATGGAGACCATCTTTCTTCTTTTCACTAACCAGATGATGTCATCAGGCCTGAAGAAGGTGGGCCCCAAAAGAGCTAAAAATTTGCCATTGATCTGTCAAGAACGGAGCATTTGACGAGCAGAGGACTCAAGTGGGGCTACTGTAATTTACAGCAGCACTGGGGAGAAAGACACTGCTGTCTTTAGTCTTGCTCCCACTGAGGCCAGCAGAAAAAAGATCTGTAAAGAGTCAGGCCCAGCTTTCAGCACTGTGAGCTTCTTCTGAACATCCGGGGATTTTTATTTTCATGTCATGCTCCTTCCATAATAGCATACCTCATACAGCTTCCAAAACCCTCGGGTACACGTTATGATACCATGATAAAGCTAACACTAGATAAAACCAGAGCAAGTGACATAAGATAATGAGACAAACAGGTCAGTGTGATAGTTATGACCAAATTATTGTCAAGTCTTTTGCAAACACAGTAATGAAGGATAGATTTGAGGGGAAGAGGAGACAAAAGTTGGAAGAAAGAGCTTGGAAACTGAATATAGAGGCAACAGATAAATGAAAGTGAGATGTAAAGAAGGGCAACGTCATGGTAGGTCTTGAAAGAGAAGTCAAACAGTTTTTGACCTATGCAGTCAACACAAGTGATGTTATGGGATCCAGGAGACAGCAGCTACGGGTTGAAGCTGTGTTAGGAAGTGGCAAGAGAGGAGGTGGATGGAGAGTGACTTGTTGGGGTAGGAATGCCTCCTGCAACAGAGAAGCCAAAGGGAGATGGAACAAAACACGGAAAGGGGTATGTGGTCTGGAGGCACAGCGGAGAAATGGCGAGGTGGTGGTATGGAGATATGTCAGAGGTGAAGAAGTAGCTAGGATTGGCACAAGGATAACAGTGAGGGAAACGAGGAGGACCCATATGTACTGGGCTTCTCCTTGTGGGAGCATGTAGCAGCTCTAAGCTGAGGATGAAGAAGAGAGGGAGCGTGAACCACACTGACATGATGTATATATACAGCTCTTCACTCTAAAAAGATGTACCACAAATGAAGAGGGTGAGGAATTGCAGGAGGTGCCCCAAAGCACATTCAATACTTAACACCACTTCCTTACAAAGCTGATGTAATTTATGTCCCCAGCCTGCTGCCCTTCTGCTAACAAACCCCTCCTGAAGTCAGTTAGTTAAAGATATGCAAGGAAAAGTAAGGCGAGCTTCTTGGGGAGGGAAGACCTAGCCACTCACTTTTACTTTTTGTTTTAGTTTCCAAGAGACAGAATCAGGTTTCCTTTTAGACTCATATTTTTGTTGTTGTATCTGGAGCAAACCAACCTTTATACCCCCCTTAAACTTTATTTTTCTTTGTGGGAGGAATTAGTCAGGGAGAAAAGAGAAGTGAGGACTGATGACTGCACCGCAAAATAGTAACAGAGGCATCGCAATGAAATTGGGGAATTTACAAAAGTGAAAAATTAGATACAGCCACTGAGGCTGACAACCACAGGTGGGTTCTTTCACATTAACATAAAACCCCTCAGTTAAGAAGAATCAGAAGAGCACAGTACCAATTATCGTAAGCTGCCATCGCCACTCCCGTCGGGGCTCTGTTCAGTCCACAAGAAAAATCTCACACTGTGTTAGCAGGGCCTGAAAATCCCCAAAACCATTGCTGGTAAACTCCCCACAACAATATCCCTGGACACAGAATTTTTTTGTGCTGCCACACAGCAGATCATCTAAATGCAACCAGTGGCTTTTGCATAAAAGTAGAGGTGCTTATCTGGTTACAACCTCAGCAAGCACACCTGGGAAAAAAAATCTCCTACAATAGGGTGCTGGACCGTAACAGGACTCTGGTGTCCCTTCCACCCCTTGCTCAATGAATTTTTCAAAAACCAAAGGGAACTGCCATCCTAACAACAGGAACTGGACAATTTGGAGTAGGTGCTACGCATGGTAGTGCTAGTAGCAGCAGGAGTGCCATGAATATGGAAGTGAGGAGCTAACAGGAGGAAGAGACATTTGGAGAGAAGTATCTTGCTCAGCTTCTCATAACAAAAACTAGTTTTAAAATCTTCAGCAGTGAAGCAAATGGGTAGGGTGTCACCAGTTCAGCTGAAAACTCACTTGCACCTTATGGTCACCATCTGTGGTGTGGAACGTTTTCAACCTTGACAAAGCAGATTTGTCCGAGGATATTTCCTCTCTTTGAAATAAGAGAATTAGCTGTGGTAAAACCGGAACCCGTGTTGGCACATCTACACTCAGGCAATCTCTGGAAAAAAAAAAAAAAAAGTATATCATTGCAACAAGCGTCTGGTTGTCAACCTGTAAAAAATAACACCCCGCCACCCCCAGCCAGCTCCAGCTGTGTCACTGCCGAGCAACACCAAAGGCCACTGTCTCTTCCTCCTCTTTTTTAAAATATGAAGTGCCTTTTTAAAAGCCCATGAGAAGAAAGGCATATGCAGCAGGTGGTCACATCTGTGCCCGTCTCCCTCCATCGTGAACAATTTGCTCTCGAGTGCTCTTGGTGAGGAAAAGGATGGAAACTCCAGGCGTGAAAGGAGGATGAGGGTGGGTGGAAGACGACAAGGGCAGGCACTCCTGCTTGCATCTTGAGGAGGAACAGAAGAAGATCTTAAAGCCCACGAGCTGTTTGCCCTCTTTCTTGCTCTGTCTTAGGGTAATAACTGTAGGAGAATTCCCCCAGAGCCTAACCAGCTGACAAGCACAAAAATCAACATATGTTTCAGATATGTATGCGCAGCCATGCTCTCTATCACTGTTGAGATGGAAGAGACCACATAAATATAAAACATAGATGGTTTCCTTTTGATTTGCCCTTCATTTGAGAATTCTCCATTGGCTGTATTTGCATTCATAATAATGCTGCATTTGTGTATTTTTCAAAGAACTGAGTCAATAATCCAAATGATGACTCCAGCTCTGGACAGAGCCTTTCATTTCAACTCATGTAACATTTTAATAATTACTTAAGTATTGTAAGGTTCCTGTGTCAAGCTGGAGAGGAGCACTGTGGACTCGTGGCTCCTCTCTGTGTCTGCTAGGATTTTCCACTGGGGCTCTGGGCAAATCATTTAATCACTCGGGCTTCAGTCCTCTCAGCCTGCAAAATGGGGATGAACCGACTTCTTTATCTCAAAGGTATATTGTGAGGATAAATTTGTGCATGCAACTGCAGATTGTGTTCTTGGGGGACAGAAAATACTTGCTGAAATGGATAGATCCTGTAGTGCATCTTGCTTCTGAAGAGGTAATGATGCTCCTACTTTCCCTGGCCATCGCCCTGAATGTCACAGACATTTTTAAGTTTTGACTTTTGAGGAAATACACAATCAATTATTACCATAACTCAACACAAAGAGTTTAATCTGTTCTACCCAGTTTTAATCTGTTTTTTTTTTTTTTTTTTTTCCTGATTCTTGAATTTTATTTCTTCCTCCAAATTCTCCCATTCCTCCCCATAAAGAGGTGGAATCCCACCGAGCTACACTTCAGCAGAGATGACTAGCGCTGTCAGACTAATTAGAATCCAATTAACATAGTCAAATGTAACCACTTCACTTCCAGTTCTGGTAGGCAATGTCACACGCTCCAGTGACACAGGAAGTACTGCGATGTGAATTAAGCATCACTAGCTACAGGCAACCAGTAGAGACACAGGACGGCAATTGTCTGCCTGCAGAAACCACAAGAAAGGGCACAGCTCTCACCATCAAGAGCTTCATATGTAACTCTGGCCTTTAAAATGTGTGACAATGACTCAGAATGAGGAACACAAGAAAATCTGCCGAAAAAAGCAGTTTGTCACAATGTGGGATTCGTTTCTTCAACAGCTATAACCTCAGTTTCCTGATTCAGCAACTTTGATGCCTATAAATTAAAGAAATAAAATGAAATGGCAATGTGTTTGCATGGGATGGAGGTAAAACCGGGTCCAAAAGGAAAAGCACTTTGGCGGTCAGGAAATATATTGTAATGTGCTTGAGTTCAAGATCAGTGTTACTAAGGAAGTTAGGGGAACCCCTGTATGATCATTAAACTTATCAAAGCCTTCGTAAGATTCAAACATGGGTGAAGTATTGACCCAATTGGAGTTGGGGCGATACTTCCAAGATCTCACCAAGTGTTTCTAAAGCGTCCAACGCCCAGCACTGGGGCTGAAAAGCAAAATCAAAATAGAGCAGATAAATAATAAATTAAATAACATAAGTTAAAGCCTCCTGGAAATGAAAACTGATTAGCCAGATTTCACAGAGGGTTTCAATTAAGTCTGTTTCTCATTTTTGTTTATCTATATTTAATACTGATAAATAATGTTATTTCATTACAAGTCTCTGAAGGGTGTTTTTAGCCTTTCTTAAAGAGATAGTCAGGCTTAAAAAAAATTATCACCTACGGATTCTGGGTTAGTAAAATGGAAAAAGCAGACTTATTTTTCTCCACTAATGATGCTTGCATGTTTTCCTGCACTCTGTTTCTCCTCTGACTTTACAGATGCTAGAAACGGAGCTCTGCTAAGAGTTCCCATCTTCTCCCTGTGTTGAAAACCTGGAATATTGGCTACTGCTGAGCTTAAACGCTGTGCTTCACGATTCATTTATTCACCCTCAAAGATAAGAGAGGAAGGCCCAAGAGGACCAGTTCAATAGCTTCCCATCTCATACAGCCCACATGCCCCTGAGGCCCGAGGATGGGGAAGGAATTCAGCCATGCCGTGTAGTTTCCCTCTAGTGTTACATCTGCTTACACCCGACCCCATCAAATGCTCCTATTTACAGAGGAAGGATGCCGATATTAAAAAGACAGTTCTCGTATAATTAGGAAACAGTGACCAGCACTGGCAAGCCTTTATTCACCACATGAGGACCCTGATCCTATCCATCCTTGCATAGCAAGCAGCAGAACTTCCCTGGTTTCAGCTGCTGGAGATCAATGCCACACTCTGGAGGCAGGCAGGTTGAAAGCTCCCTGCATACCTGTTCTTTAATTAAAAAATGTGTAAGGTGAAAAGGGGCAGCACATTAAAGGTCATTTGGTTTAGATGAGGAGACGGAGCTTTACAGACAGCTGCAGAACACAGGCCAGGGTTTCGGCTCCTCGGTCCTCCCACAGGTCATCCTCCTGGTCCTGGACAGTAATTTGACAGCCACGTACCACGACTTCAGCAATGCATAAAACAGCATTGCATTTCCTAGAACTGCTTAACAGCGTTTAATTGTGCTAATTTAACCCAGGTGGTCTCCACAGCAGCCTTTGCCTTAGGCCTGGAGAAAAGCAGGGAGGAGAAAGCAGTGAGTTTGCTACATTCATGCATGGGGAGAGTTCAGAAAACCCAGTTGAGACATGCAGAAACACGGCATAGCAATTGCACACTTCGTATCAGCTCCTGCAGCACCAGGTGCAGGCAGCCTTCCAGGAAAGCATCCTCCTCTCCATGGTGTTATGGCAATCAGAGCAAGAGGGGACACCTTGGGTGCTGATGGAGGAGTTAAAAAGATCTGTGGAGGCTGGGGTTGGAGACAGAGCGGGCAAGTTTCTTCTGCAAAGATCATATTCAGTCTGTCTTCAGATAACAGAGTGTGTTTTATAGGCTTATCAGCGGTGGCTTCAAGGACTATGATGCTGTAAGTTATGGAGACTTTTTTTTTTCACAGGATTTTGAGATGGAAAGGACTGAGATCCTCTTTAATTTCTGAGGAGTCTGGGTGACTATTTGGTGTGTAATATAGCTGTGCTACAACCACCAGTATGTTAGTGAGATGCTTTTTCTGAGCAGATGTGTGTGCTAAAGTGGGGAGATATGAATGTTATGCCAGAGGCCTTTTATTTGAATAACCATAAAAGCAGGAAGATGGGTGGCCTTCAGGAGGGACACAGGTAGCACTGCCTGGAGCTCTGTGGTGGTGGCTGGTGTTGCCAGACCTGTGGCTGCATCCCTGGCTTATGAGCTGGCAATCACGTTGCTGAACCCGGATGACCTTGTTACTCCAAATGGAGTCACTTTTTCTGCCCCCAGATTTTATCCAATTGTCTATTTGTTTGGCAACCTGAGCAGAGCAGTGTCTCCAGCTGGACTGCTGGATGTCTGAAAGACTCAGGCTGTCTGTGAGCAGATGGCAATGTTCCCGTATTTCTGTCTCCAGCTCTCAGGGACCTGACTGAGACTCACAGCGCTCAGAATGCTGAAGGAAGGTGCCCAAAAAATGCCATATCAAATGCAGCTGGAAAGGCATCTTTTTTTATTCACTTTGATTTCTCAGGCTGTTTCTCAGCCTGAAACCCGGGTCTGAATCTAGTGATGCACAGAAAGGAAGGGTGTTGGGTGTCTGCTCACTTCTGTGGCGCTCTCTCTGTCCTACTTCTTCAGCAAGTAGGACATCTGGCATTTATGGTCACCTTAGTCTCAGGCTTCAATCTCCCACCTTCAGCAAGCATTCCAGCCCTCAGAGCAGAGGCTGAGCTCTGAGTCAGACTCTGTGCACTCTGCAATACTGCAAAAAATTCCTGCGACCGGGGGAAGAAAAAGCAAGAGGAAATATGGGTTTGTAATTCAGAGCTGAGAGCACTCACCAGGACAGGGGAACCCCAAGCTGTGATTCCTGCTACCTTCAAAAGTAATATCTTTCCAGTTACTAAAAATGTGTCTGTCTTGGGAGCAGTGAACTGAAATTTCCCTATTCCTACATGACTGCATTCAGAGTCATGTTCCTGTACTGTTCTTCTGTGCCATTACAGTTAGAGGCATCATAAGCCATGCCTGCACCATCCACGCTCAAGTCCAGGATAGACAGAAAACTGACTAAAGAAAATTAAGCTCCACCTTGATGTCCCACTTTTCTCAGGCTATGTTTTTGCAAGTTCGTAGCAGATGGTATGTCTTAGGTATATCACTTTGGAGATGCCAAGTGATGTACTATCTATCAGTGTTTTTATTTAATGAGGAGGGAAATTTTGACTCCTACTTACACTTGGGAAGCTGCAACACGGAGACAGGTGTGATGCTATTTCATACTGCTGTATCATCTACCCAGAGCTCTTAATAGCTATTTTTAATCTGGACACTAAAGGAACTATTAATTAGGGAAACATATCCGGGTGCCTAATACAAATTGTAGAGACTATAATGGTGTATTATAGTATCTTAATTTTCTTCAGATACTGCAATTAGCAGAGAGTTGGTCTGCACTATGATGATTTTTTTTTTCTTTTATCTGACAAAATAAAGGTTGCAAATATAGGGGAGCTGAGTCATAATAGCAGATGTATGGGATTCCAGCCCAAAGTGCTTTATGTGTGAGTTCAGTCAATACACTTAAAAGGAGCCATTTTACTTAAATTCTGATGCCTCTGAAATGAAATATGGAAGTTTCATGTTAAAGGGCTGCATGGCACCCGGTGACAGCTTTGCTTCTAACTGCAGTAGGACAAATATCAGCATTTAATACTTTATGATATTTTAATTCAGTAAAAGAAATGAAGCAAGGTACAACTGAGTGAGGAGGAAAAATATAAGTAACTGGGATGTAGTTGCAGTTTTTAAAATGTGAAGTAGGTGATGATATTGCTCATAAAAAATGCCCCAGTATTTTGCCATTTATATATAGCCAAGTCCTTAGTTTTATCTCAGCACAATTGTGGCACAATAGTTTCCAGTACCTGCACATCAGATGACAGATGCCACATTTTTTGTGGACTTTCCCTGTTGAACAGATGTAATCCAACCTTCCTGCTTTGTGGGATCACAAAAGAGGATGATTATGTCGGTGCAAGCTAACTTTATTTTCCTTTTCATAATGAAGTAATTTTTTTTTGAGAACTTAGACTTGTACTATTACATCAGAAAATTTTATTAATGAAACAAGTTTCTTCTGTATAGGGACTTGATTATCAAGTCAGCTGAAATCCATGAAGGCTGATTGAAGATTAAATACTTGTCTCCTAGGTGTTCCTCTGCCACATCTGAATAAAAAGTGGGAATTTTTCCCCCCAGAGGAACCTGGATGAAGTTCATCCATGTCCTTCTAAGGCGGCTGATGCTGGTACTGATCTTATGGGCCCCTACAAAGAGCAAGTGAGGAAACTCTTTGTAGTGGGTATTTTTCATTGTAAATATGTAGCAGAAAGGGCAGAAAATGCAAAGAAAGAAAAAAGGACCAACAGGAAAACACTAAAAAGTAGTAATCAACTGAAAGTGCTATGTGAAGAGATCATACAGCTGATGACCTTAAAAAAACCCTAGCACCAAAGTAAATCATACTGCTGCCGTCACTGAATATACCTTTCATTTCCTCTCCACAGAGCAGAGGGGCAAGCCACTTGGAAGTAAACCAAAAGCATTAGCCTCTCTTTTGCTGACCTGGGTGGGAAACCCCCCTTCTGCTACACCAGTCCACACACTGGCACCGTTGTGATCGTGTCCTCGTGATAAAGAAGAGAAGCGGGTGACTCCACCTGGCCTCCTCGCAGCTCACCAAATGCTGCGGTGCCAATGCCCAATGGGATGCCCAAGCCTTTGGTGCAGGTCGTGGCAGGTTCTTGGGCTCGTCACCGCCCGTGTCAGTACTTCAGCCCTGTGCCTTTCAACATCCTTACCACAGCCGTAGAAATGGGTTTATTTTAATCTAGGATGTCTCCAAAATAGATTGTTCATAACTTGCTTCCTTACATTTCTAAATGCGCGTAAGAAAGCTGATGAATGAAGGAGGAAACGGGATCTATCTGAGGCTATGCCCTCCATTTCCCTTTCCTTTAAAAAAATACATAAAAATCAGCAAATGTGTTGATGTGATAGAGACTTTTTCATAAAAGACTCAGACTGCTCTCACCTTGGCTTGATGCGGGAGGGAGCTGGGAGGGGGACAGCAGCAACCCAGGCAGCCTGCAGAGCCACACTCTCTTCTTGGGAACATGGCAAGGTGATTATAGATAAGCTGAAGGATTGTGAAGATCTCAGGGACACTTAAAGAAGTTTAACTAGCTGAACATCACCAGTTCTCTGCAGCCTGGTCCTGGGCTGGGGAACTAGTCCCCTGTACTTTCACAAATTGCAAAGAGATATAGCTTAGATGCAGTGAATGTTAGAGACTTGGTACTGTGTTTTAAATTAATTCTTTGACCTATACCTTCATCTGCCATGGTACGAATGAACATTACAGGCTGAACATTAGATATTTATGTTCATTTAACAATCTGTAATAAGCTATCAGGGCTGATTTTGACATGTACATTGAAGTTATTGCTTTTTTATCAATATCATGGTACATTTGTCAGCAGAGAATGATAATTGTATTGCTATGTATATAACCGATCTTGTAGTGTGACATTCTCTACACCGTGCACAAATTGAATACATTTCATCTTAAATACAAGCCTATTAATTAAAATCAGAGAGAAATAGAGAATTTTAAACTGCCAGCTATGGAGCATCTCTGAGCAGCGTCTTCTCCGGTATTGTCTTCTCTGGTAAATATCTTAGAGTCTCACATGATCACCTACTCATCTATTTATTTATTTGTTATAGGATGCCAGAGGAAATGCAAGGTCAGAGGTCTGAAATCAAGGGCACAAGAGGTAGGGACAAGAAGGGCTGACAAGGCTGCTGTAAAAGCATCAGAGCATATTTCTGTATTATAGCAGGCATCAAGCAGCATCTGCTGTAGTTATGGCAGCAAGAGTAGCTTTCGTTCCATTCCATGCTTTTCACACACCAGTAACTTAGACAAATGCACTGCATATGTGGACACAGGTAGTCATCTGCACCTTTCAGAAGTGTCCAGCCAGCTCTGAGTTTTAATTACTTCTAACTTCTATATTAATTTCCTTCCAACCTGGCTACCTTTTTTACAGCCAGTGATGAACTAAATATGAGGCCAGGTTTCGAGGAAAAAGTAATTTTAAAGCAAGAAATCCTTTTAAAGTGACAAATCCTAACTCACATGTATAGGATTTTATGCACACGGAAGAGAAGACTTAAATAAGCCAGTAACAGCACTGAAGATCTGGGAAGGATTTCTCTGCCACAGTTTAATGGAGATCGTAAGAGAGAGAATGAGTCAGACCATACTTGAAAACTAATTGCCCATTATCCCGGTGAGATGATGGTTAACATTAAGATTTTCTGCAGTTCAGGTTAGAGAAGCAGTGAAATGTAGTTATTTTTATCCACTGACCAAAATGTAATAAAACTGTAGTAAAAATTCACTGGGAAAAGCTGCAATCATCAATGTTTGCCTCTTCTGGCAGAGTATAAAAAAGAGAAAAAGGAACTGTACCTTATGCCAAAGTAAAAGCCATTGCTCAGGAGTTTTCTATGACACATAAAATCTCTATGCCACAGCATAAAATAAGGCAAAATGAACTCTGGTAAGAACACGACCAAGCAGAGTAGGATGAGAGGCCAGGTACTAGAGAAGGTCTAGCCTTGCAATCAGCGAAAGGCCTAGATTTCATGTTACAGTTAAAAGTAAAGATGCAATATCAGTATTAAGACCAGAGATAGCGAAAAAATAGTATGGAAGTAATTGCCAGTCATCTTACCAAACTTATCAGGATTTTCTCTTAGCAACAGAAGATGGACCTGCATGAATATATTCCTGAAACTTTTGACAACAAGCAATAGTGCACAGGTCAAACGGGGATGGGGAGAACAGGACCAGCGTGCAGAGAGGATACTCCTCTGTTGCCTATAACCAAAACACAATACTGTGCATACAGGTATTTCTTTCCTATTTGTGTAAATGTTTTACCATGGTATTTTTCATCATAAACATTATTTTCCTTTCCCCTTAATAGTTCTGCTCATTTTAGATGTGAACTCGCATTTTGCAAATTTCTTTATTGCCACAGAAGAGTGCTAAGGGAAAACGGTTGGCTTTTCTCAGCTTTGAGTACCTAGATTAAGTGATGTTTATTAATTTCAGAAGCATCTCTTTTATCAGATTCCACCCACCTCTGCTTCCAAGAGTACCTGCCAGAACAGTTACATGAAATTAGCCCAAACCATTGCAGTCAGCATCTTGCTGATTCCTACTGCAACAAGTTTTCCATCTACTAATAACAATACCACTAGACAGCAGTTGGACTAGCCAGCTAGAGAGAGGCAGATTTTTCTGCCTTTTCATTCCCATGCACAGATGGAGACAAGAGGAGGCCCGGTTTAGCTTTTAAACATGACAGGGTAGCTAAAGTTGCTTTTCAACTTAAATTGACTATATCCCCTCTACATATTCTGCAAATTGATGTGACCATGATTCCATATTACTCGGTAATATAGGCTGCGCTAATAATGTAATCATTTACAAAACACTCTCTAGTTTATCATGCAAAAAAAAAATTATCAAAAGACAAGCATGATCTAGGAAAGATCTTGTTCCACTAACAACGCCACAAACAGCCACATGTAATTTTCTCCAGAAATGACTCAGAAGATCACCTGCTAATCCACTGACTGGCACAAAATAGCTGCCATTAGGTAAAACTCATAGCAAGGAGCTCCAAAAGGGCACAACATTGAAGACCACCATGGGCTTTGCTTTGAAACCTTTCTTTCTCTCACACCTGCTAGTCTGGCTCAGCTGAATTTTCCCATTCTTGTCAAATCTTTCCAGTTTAAGATGAGTAATAGTGCCAGATTTCTGAAGAAATATACCACTTAATGTTGTATTCCCCAGTAAAGATTCTCTTAAACACTTTGTTTGCAAAGGTTACTGTGACAGCTGTTTGGCTGAATATGTTTTCAAAATGGGTATTTATGTTCTTCCCCAGCTATTTGAATTCTTCTTTTTCTTCATGTCTTGTACCTAAAATATGAATTTTTATCAAATTTGGAATGTGATATGTTATTTAATTTATCAGGACCTTCTGTTTAACTGCTACAATTCACCTTATCTTCTGTAGGGTATGTACACCTTGCACATCCAATCTCTAATTGACTACAGTTTTATTTGCTCCACCTTTTTCATCTTATCTTAAATGATTGTGCTGTGACAGCTCCTTTTGAAATAGCAAGCAGAAAAGACAAAGTGCTTTCATAGATTTCGAGGCCATCACGGTTCTCCAGCCTGCCATCCCGTGTGAGGCAGATCAGACATTTACACAGTCTACCTCAATTTTGAGTTATTGAGTCTGCAGCTCAGCCACTTGTGGTTGAGCTAGAACATATCTTCTAGGAAGTTTTCCAATTTCAAAGACTTCAAGTGACAAAAATTATCCCACATCCCATGTGTAGTATCCAAATGTTAAATTGTTCTAACAGCTAAATTATGTGCAATGTTAAAAATTTACACCTCATTTCTGATACAACTTTTTCAGCTTGAACTTATAGATAGACAACCATTTTATGCCTATATCTGTCTTGTGATTAAAAGGACTTCTAGAGTTGTGTATCTGCTCTGATTTATTTAATGGCCTCAAATGCAGACTGAAATAAGTGGTATACAACTGCAAAAGGATTTTTCAAAAGGTAGTTTGAGTGCTCACTGGACAGTTATGGAGGCAGTTAGTGAACATAGAGCTGGGGGTTTTATATATATGAATATGTGTATATATATATATATGAGGCTTATATGTTTTTATATATATGTTACAGCTATGGAGAAGGGACTAGATGCCCAAACGGGAACTTCTGTAGGAAAAGTTCCATACCAACAGAGTTGTTTAAAGGCTAGTCAGTCCAGGGCATGATTAAGTCACTAACTCTGCTTCCTTCCTCTTCATCTTCTTATGGGCATCTTGGAAATTGTTCTCAGGTCTCAGATGGGTGAGGTGAATACATCAGGTGTTTCTTGGAAGCAAAGAGGGAAGAGCAGGGTAGCAGAACTACAGGCTGTGATGGTACAGGCAGTGAGGGAAATTACCAAACACCTCATGAAAAGTCTTTTTTTTTTTTTTTTATTTTCTTTAGTAGCTTGGCAACATGTAATTCTCTAGTCTCCCAAACCCTGTCATCTAAATTATGTTAGGATTCAAACAGCTAGCAGACTGTAAACAGGAGAGATTAGTCATCCTCAGATCCCCAGCAATACCATTTTGGAGAGAGGGAGAGTGGTTCCTGTACGACCCCGCACTGTTTACATTGGGGTAGCAGCAGGGAAGAACATGGGAAAGTCAAATATGAGTGGCACTTCAGAAAAAAATTGAAAACATTTGTCAACACTGCGACCTACTACGTAATAGTTCATGAGTGGTGCTCAGCGCTGTCTCACAGATGCCCTTCAGTAGGATGAACTGGAGCATCACAGTCTAGTTAGCGGGAGACAGTCTGTTGCTCTATTTGAGCTGGATTCCCACTTCACCATGGTGACCAAGAGAGCTATATCTGATCTGCTATTCTGGCAAGGGCCTCCATCATTTTTCTGTCTTCTCATCGCAAGCCTCCTCAACGGAGTTTTCCAAGAAACCTCAATCACTATACCTGACAGAGCCGGACTTCCTTCCAGCAAATGAACACAAGGATTCAACGTCTTCTTTGGGAAAATATATTTTTCCCTTTCGGAAGGTTTCCAAGGGCAGGCTACCCCAGCAAACCTGCTCAAGGACAGATAGCCTTACTGTAGCTGACCCAAGGTTGTGCTTTCAGTTTGTGTATATTCACAGTAAAATAGAGTATGCTAATGGGATGAGTAAAGGTGCAGCCTTTCAGTTCTTAAAGGGGGCTTTTAAGAAAGATGGGGACAGACTTTTTAGTAGGGCCTGTAGAGATAGGACAAGGGCTAATGGTTTTAAACTAAAGGAGAGTAGATTCAGACTAGATACAAGGAAGAAATTTTTTACAATGAGGGCAGTAAAACACTCGCACAGGTTGCCCAGAGAGGTGGTAGATGCCCTCTCCCTGGAAGGACACGTTGGACAGGGCTTTGAGCAACCTGATCTGTTTGAAGATGTCCCTGCTCATTGCAGGGGGGTTGAACTAGATGGCCTTTAAAGGTCCCTTCCAACCCAAACCATTCTATGATTCTGTGGTGCCATTTCATTACGCATTTGTGCACCGACTTTACAAATACATACCAGATCATTTTGAAGTTGCCAGATCCAACACTATGAGGGTAAGTTGGAGTGATGTTACCTTTAGCTAAGACTCGGAGGTGCTGAAGAGTCATCCAAGCCCTGTGCTATTGTTCCTGCTGCTGTGTTTTGTCTGGGCAGCCCCAACTCTTATAAACAGGAAACCAGAGACTTAAGATGATTTCTCTGCTTGAATACAGATTGGTACAAGTATTTGAGATTGCTGACCTTCTTACAAACAAAACTCATTTATATGAATATTCATAGGCAATTAAACTGTCGTGACTACTTAAGGAAATGCCTGGACTTACACATAGATTAATGAGTGTGTGTTTAGGCTACAGGTCTTGCTCCAGGAGCTACAGATATCAATCTACTATTCAGTCCTTAAGCTGCTAGCAGTCATGTTTTTTTTCTGAAGCTCTTCTCCCATAAATACCAAATAAAACTATAGTTTGTGCAATAGTCCCAGAGATATTGGTTGACCCAGACTGCATTTGTTTGCATGAGACATCTTTATGGCACTCTGGGGAAAAAACAGAGTTTCAAAACCAGAACATATATCCTCAGACAAATCTGCTGAACTGTGGAGCCTTATTTCCTGACTTCCAGGTATTTCTTTTGGACTAGATACAGTAATACTTGTACATCATTCTGAGTCACTCCTTGTGCATATGTGCACATTACATCCATTTTCTCCTGCACTGACAGGACATTGCCAAACGATTTAGTTTAGATAGAGCTGGCTCTTCAGCATAATTTTTCACACACACATTTTAGCGCACTGAAAGCTGAATTCTGATTTACAACCTTTTTGGAATTTGTTTTTCACCGAGGTTTATGCCAAAGATGTTTTATTCATATAAAACAAATGCCTGACATTTGTTTCATTAAGATATTAAACTTGCACTCAGTTTGCTCTCACCGAAGATACCATCCACGTAAAGGATTGCCAGGCTGGGCTCTGGCGTGGGCATGGCTAAGGGACTCAGAAAATGGCATGTGAGCTCATCTTTTGCAGCTCTGACTAGGCAAGCCTAGTTCAGAGCCCTGATTCAGTGGCAATTAAATAAACCAGAAAAGCACCCAACCCCACCCTTTGCAGCTGGAGCTTTGTCTGAATGTGATAAGAGATCATTAATTTTCAATTTGACCTCAGCCTATAATGTTCAAGTGGCCTCTTTGTTCTCATAGCGATGTTACAAGCAAGGTCTGAGTCAAGGGAACTGGAAAGGAAATATTAAAATAGTCCTAAAAACCTCTTTAGTCTTGTGATCTCGCTCCTCCTAACTTAACTGCGCACACCTTATCCACTGGACCATCACAGCTCCGTGACATGGATTTCCTCTTGGTGACTGCTTCTTTCCCAGAACAAACAACACTGGTCAACCAAGGTGATCAGCTGGGCGGTGGTAATAATGAATATTGAAACACTGCAGCAAAAACATGTTGTGAACAAAACGGCGGGGCAAAGTTTATTTATATCAAATGTCTGCGTGTAACGTTTGTAACAATTTACAGGCAGAATAAAAGCTGAAATTCGCTGATTAAAGTGTTCACTGTGAATAGCTCGTAGAGCTCTGAATTCAAAGACATAGTTGAAGAAATTGTTATTACAATCCACTGCAAAAAGAGCTATTGTGAACCTATGGGCACATCAACAGCTGTCTATGGAAAATTATTATTATTAGAGAATAGAAAATGTCCTATTTTTAACAGATAATCCCAGAATCTGGGTTGAATTAGAATGAAGGAGAGCCCATCGTTCACATCCTTTTTCATTCAAGCATTTGGCAAGCTGAGACTTTACAGAATGTAATTTAGGATGTTTAAATTGCTGTTTGTTACTGGTGGTTTCTCATTGTAACACCTCGATACTTCGGCAGAGGACCGAGGGCTTGGGTCCTGCTGTAAATACACAACTACTTACTACAGTTCTTAGGTGCTTTAGGCTGCTCACTTTGGGTTCACAGGATTGGATGCAAGGGGTGTTTTAGGGTTGTTTTAATGCTCTTTTGCTGCTTTTAAGCAAATCCAGTTTTCCATTGACTAACTCATGCTTTGTACTGAATCAAAACATATCAATCTTGAGATTTCTCTCCCTCTGACAGAATTAACAGGGCTGGATGGCACCAGAATTGGGACAAGCACTCATTAGAGGCTTCATTTTCTTCTCTTCTCTGTGGATGCTCTGGAGGAAGAAATCCTGTTGGGGGATTGTCCCATCAAATATGAGGAAAAGGGATGTGTAATACCTTGACTGTATCTTCAAAAACCTTCATGACAGCTGTAGATCTGCTCACAAGCCTGTGAAGCTGCATGTGTCTGCAGCAGGCAAAGGACACCCTGTGCTTCAATGGAAACTCGCTGCAGCTCAACCCACATCTCAGCTCGCCAGAAGGAAATCAAGAAAGAGGGTAGACAGAAAAAAAATTATTTCACCACTGACTGCTGATGTCCTGCCCTTTGTGGAGCAGAAGACGACCCTGTTTGTTCTGGCTCCATTTCTCAGGGCACCTTCAGAAGGGGCATGACCTTCCACAATGTCTTTCTTCATAAGAGAAAGGAAAGGGAGGTTGTAATACAAGCACAAAGAGGGGTCCCCACGTGGAAAGTTAAACCTCCCAACTTCCTGAGATGTAAACTTCTGTTTGCTCACGCTATTTGTGTAAAAGTTATATCCCATCTCTAGAATGCTATATGGTGCTTCTAGGGTTACCCTCCGTAGCCCCACATTTCTGCTGCATATTGGGGAGGGATACGGGGACACACAGAGTCAGTCAAGTCAGGAAAGGCCTTGGACATTAAAGAAATGAAAACCTGAAAAGCAGTGGCATAATGACTGCTTGCCAAAATATATTAAAAAAATAATGAGGTTTCTGTTAACTAGCAAATCATAGGACTTTAAAAATTCTTTTCCTGAATAGGCAGACTTTAGGTTTTATATGCCAAGTAACTGACCTCAAAGAATATTTTCCGTATAGACCTGAACTATTTTATGCAAGTTCAAGGGTATTGGAAAGGAAGGCATGATGGCTAAACCAGTTAATAAGATGTTTGGTGACTTCCTAGCAGAGTCAAGCACAGAAACTAAAGAAAAAATGTTTGGGTTTTCTGATGCTGCCTATTAGACTTGTAGGTATATGTAGGCTTTCTGGGAAAAAAAAAAAAAAATTAAAAAATTGAGTGTGGGTTTGACTAAATTTCAGCTTCTTGACCATATATGTTCAGACAATCAGGGAAAACAAGCAATATTATCTAGCTTCCATGACATTGTGACCTGCGTGAACAGCTCAGACAAATCAGGCAGAAACTGAGACCTGATAACACTTCATAAATACCCAGATGGGGGAAAAAACCCTGTGAAATACTTTTACAGACAAATCATGATCTTGAACAAGTTTTCTGCTGGTCAGTGGGCAATGCTGAAACTTGAACCCAGCTCTGATTCAAGTATTTTTGCACTTCTCAGCTCTGGTATTAATCTGCAGCAGAACTTCAGTGAGCTGGTGCCTCTGTGCTGGAGTGATTATTGCTGAGGTGATGGATGTAACTGCAAATATTGTGAAGAGTTCTTCCAGATCTGCACTTTGTATTGAAGCTGTTAATATTTTTTTTTATTGCTTTGTTTTCTTATCCAAATTTTAGTTGCCTGAATGACGTATTAATTAACTAAATTCAGAACTGGCTAATTCAACAACTGGAAGGCTTATATTTATCATTGTTCAGTAATACTACCCAAATGTCAGCTCTTAGTTTGAAAAATTCCTCTGAACTAGTAAACCAGAGAGTAATGATACTATAATTTTCTTTCACTAAAATAAACAGAATATTTTCTTAGTTAATTGTTTACATGTCTTACTCCTGTCACTTCTTTCCTTTCATCCTTATTTTTCTTGTTTTCCTTTATTCACATTTCATCTCTTGAACTCCTTATCTCTCTAATCCCTTATCCTTTATGTTCTTGTTTTATCTCTCATTCCACCATTTTATTCCCTGTTTCCTAAGCCTATCTCCCTTCCCATGCTAGGCTCCCCAGGCTTTAAATGCCCTCTGAACCTTTTTTCCCTTTCCTCCAGTTCTCTACCTTTCTCTTCCCTTTCATTTTTCCTTACAGCAATCTCTGCAGAACAATACTAGAAGTCGAGCTGGCAAGCTGACAAAAAAGAACAGTTGGAAAGAAAAGTTTACTCGGACAGGCACATTTCTTTAAAAAAAAGGAAAAAAAAAAAAAAGAAATATCTATAGGAAGGTGTTGCCAAATCATCTGCTTTTTCAGATGTGAAACTTTTAGCAAGGCTCTCTGCAGCGCTGATGTGAGGGAAGGAGCAGGAAACACTATCAGGTTGCCAGATGACTTGAGGATGGTGAGGTGGGATTCTTAAGTGCACGTGATAGCAGTAATTCAGGATATTATTCCTCATGTAAAAATAGCTATGCAAAATTAACACAAAGGCTTTGGTATAAAAAGATAAAAGCCAGGAAACTCAGAGGCTGTGCAGCTCTTTTTTATCTCGTTTCATTTTGGTTAGGGGATTGCAGGGAAACAGCAGAAGAGATAGAGTGTTTACATTAAGGCATCTGGTCCAAGGTGTAGTCACGACAAAAGGTTATTGTATTCTTGCTTGTCAAACGCGTGGGAAGGGGACTTGAGTGTAAAGCAGATGATCTTAGGCTGGGGACACACAGGCAGCGATAGGAAACGTGAAAGGCAAACCTGGAGCAAGTCACGCAGCGGCAGTCACCTACGAATGAGCAGGCTGGATGTTGGATGCTGGGTCTACAAACAAGAGAAAATTCCAACTGTGATTTGCACAGGAGTACGTTTGCTACTGGGGGGTAGAGTAAACCACTTCAGGCTTTGCATTATATAGTCTCAGCTTTCTAAAAGCTTAAGGAAACGTTCGTTCCCTGTTCAACCGACTGAAGCCGGAGCAGCTTCAGTTGGCAAATATCTATTAGATTGCATTGATTTATTCTGGATTTGAATTTCACTCCTGGAAATAAAACGGTGAAGAGCGCTGTAGATGGGATTTCTATTCCCATCCTCACTATCTGAGCTGATGACCCTGAGCCTTGACTTGCATTCCTAATAGGATAGACCTTCTTTTGTAAGAATTCTTTAGCACCTGTAGGTTACGTGTTCAATTAGCATCTATATCCTGAACCGAGCCGAGTTGCACAAGCTTTGAAAAAAGTAACAACCAAATGGCTAATTAGGTCAAATTTGGGGCGTATCAAACTTGACAGTGTCTGGCTTACATCACCGTGGATTTACATAATGGAACTTAACGGCACTGAAGTCTGTTGTGTCGACTCTGATGACTCTGTGGAAGGCTTTTTTCATAATTTTCTCTAAAACATAACATATTCACTCAGAAGAATATCTTCTCGGTAACTTTTCCATCTCTCCTGTGCAGTGCAGGGCCTCATTGATCATTACCTGGGCTACTAACACAGTGGCATTTCCACCAGTTATCTCACTTTTCAGAACTCAGTGATCAACGTCAGCAACCAATTGTTTAACAAATTTCCTTTTTAAAACCAAAGCTATTTTTCAGTTAAACCAGAACTGCTTTTTCAACTGAAAAAGCCTGGGAGAGACAGCAAAAAACCATGAAGACTCAAGGTAAACACCTCTGGTAGTCTCTTCCAGAGAAACTACCTATCAGTGAGCAATTAAAAAAAAAAAACCAAACAAACCAACAAATCTTAAGTTAATAAAGTTTTATATTCTTACTGTGGCTTCCTCTGTCTTCTAGCAGCCCATCCTGTACATCAAAGGTCACAAAGAACACAATGAGTCACTATCAAAACCCAAAGAATGCTTCGTGAACAATTACTATACATAAATTGCAGCCTGGTATTTCGTTTCTGTGCCAACTCACAGTAATACAGCCCATTTCCTCTTAATTTTTTTCCCTGCAGCTTTTGTCCATAATAGCAAACAGCTTTGTTAATCTGTTCACAGAGCTTGAATTTTTTTTTTTGGGGGTGTACTTATACCTTTTGCCTTTTTGAGTAGTGGGTAGCAGTGGTACAGATTCTTTTGCTGCAGCTCTTTAGGCAAAGAGGCAACAACTCTATAATGCTGCCAGGCTTTGTAGCCAAAACCATCATTAGGAATACTGAAAGGGTCCCCTCTGAAACCCAGAATCAGAGTGCCCTGAGAGAGAAATCAGCCGTACATTAGCTCACGCCCAGCAGAGCAACTGAGCGCTGTGAAGCTGTGAAACCTGTGTGGATCTCTTAATACCCGCCAAGCTGGGAGGACCGGCCTCAGCATCCATTAACACAGTTCAGAGGCAAACACGGTACCTTATACACTTTTAATACCACGCATGTGGGACAAAACAGCCTTTGGTTTGGAGTTGAAAGTATCTTAGCGGTCGTCAACCTTGGCATTTCATACTGCAATCCCCAGTTTTCCCACTTTTGGCAATACCTTGTGCCAATGACTCTTGCTGCAATCCCTTGAAAGAGAAGCGGAGTTCATTCACTTGTACAGTTTAATATCGGAGGGATTAAAAAAAATCTTTAAAAGTATCAGAAAGACAAATAAAGGAGAACTGTTTTTCAGAAGGTATGATTTGTGTGTGTGCGCACATGTGCATGTCCAATTAAGTAACAAATGCAAGCCTAGATTTATATTGTCATTGTGTTATTACCTACGCACTCGAATTCTGCATACTGGTCAGTTTTTAAGTAGTCTTCTGGTTAATATTTATTGACTGTAATGAGCAATATTATGGACTAGAAAGTTGTGATGACAAGTAGCAACAACTAGCATTCTCTCAACAATTCCACAATAAGAAAAGAGGGAAGTAAGATAATATCAGCCAGCTTCCTTCTGAAAAGGTTTGGTTAAATCAAAATTCTTCGTTTTAGAAAATTACAAAGCAAAAATACTTCAGACTACTATTCTACCTAGCATGGGAGGAAGATAGCAGATATTTTTAATGTTCCTAAAATAATCACATCCTATTGTACCCAGCTCTAGTAAAAGGTATATTGAAGTAAAACACTGCCTTTTTTTGCCTCCTGTATTGTGAGAACAGTTCAAAGACCCTTTGCTTCAGTTCATGATAACAGAAGCAATCAAACGTGTTTGAGGGATCTGTGTCTGGCCATACGCTAAAACACAGGACTCACAGTCAGGTCCAGGGCTTTGATTTGTCTTCAATAATATTCAGATCAACCACTGACATGAAGTGGACTCCAAGAAGGGATAGTGACTGTCTTTACGATACACCTGACAAGTTTGGAGCGTAAATTTTAATCCTTTACTCCATTATCAACCTTATGTGTACACTTGCATGCATTTACCCATGCAGTTTCCAGTTTTCAATCTGTAAAAAGGAGATGGTAGCATTTACATATTTTTGGGGATTAAGATCTAATCCTGAAGGGACTCCAGGCTGGCAGCATTTTATACCCCTAAAAAGCACCACTACAGCAACTGTGAACAGGCATAAGTACCGACAGGTCCTCGAAAGATGAGGATATATTTTAAAAATGCTATTCTGGGGGAATAATATTATCATGTAGATCTTATAAATTATTAATTATTAATAAAAATGAAGTGTACCTAGCATCCTTAAGTGAAAGCTGCTACAGAAGGTTAATTCATAAATCTTTTTAGAGCCAAATTCCAACAAAGCATTTGTAGTTTTTGTACATTCTTGGTTGATTAATTCTGCAAACTTGCATATACACATTTAATCTCCATTTTGCATATGCTTATACCTATCTGCAAATTACAAGTTGCATAAGTGCTGTAGAATTTGCATACATCCAAACAGAAGACTCGCTTTTGCAGAAGGACTTTTAGAAATGTGACCTCTTCTAAGTGATACCAGCAAAATATAGAAAACTTGCTGTCACTTACGATGTGGAGCAAAAACGGTGATGAAAGTGCTTGCTTGTGATTGAGAAAACAATACATTCTTCGGTTCTTCCATGCAAAGAAAATATCTCTGCTTTCTTTTTTTTTTTTTTCATTTTCCTTCTTCTCTCACACTAACTGAATGTGGGTGGGAAACAGTAGAAACAGAAAGGGTCATGTTTGCTCCTCAAAATTTGAAGACGGTGTTTTTTTCCTTTGCCACAGATGCTCCGTGCTCATCAGTTGCCGTGTACTTCTGAGAGAGAAAAGAGAGAGAGAAATTGCCAATAACATTGGTAACCTTAAGTGTAGGCATGCATAAAAATTTGCTGAAAATTGGGTTGTGGTACATGTTCTTATTTTAGATTTGCCCTTGTTAACGTCTTTTTAATAAACAGGTGCATACACTTCCCCAAGCTGTCACTGTTGTTTACCCAGTCTGCACACTTTATAAATCTACTAATGGAATAGACCCAATCATCTTAAGGATCTGTGTTTTAATAAGCTGGAGTCTCAAAGTTTTCAGGAAAATACTTTCTGGTAATATAGTTCTGCTGAGTACAAGCTTCACAAGGTTTGCTTTTAAAGATAAAAAAATGCGACACCATTTCACTTCTAAGTTCAGCACAGCGTAATACAGAGTTTCATACATGCTTGACGTTAAGATTAGAGACCAAGTGGGATGGATAGAGGGAAAGGGAAATGAAAAGGTGTAATAAAGGTGGAAAATGCTTTTCTAGTGGAGTCTGAAATCAAGAGGATGCTCCCCACTGAGTGCCTGGATCACTGTGGTGTAGACTCCAGCTTACTTTCACTAGCTCAGCATCAGCCCCCCCGAAAGTTTCATTCCTTTCTCCACCTCTTGACCCAGGGCAGAAGAGCCAGTCACGAGACAGGGGAGACACTATTTTTGATTCCTACCAAGTGGCGGAAGATTTTCAACCGAAATCTCCCAGGAGACTGTAGGAGCAGCTACAAAAGGCTGTCCTTGGAAATGGATTTTACATGGTGAATGTCGAAGGGATGGAGGAGCTTCCTCTCCATACTGCAGCCTTTCATTTGCAGCCCTCACAGGTCATTTAAAGAGTTACCCCAACTGTTGGACATTGCCACTCCCTCAAGACTGCTCAGGCGGACATGGCTGTGTTGATGCAATAACTATGTTGACTTAATTTAAGGTAGGTATTTCATGTTTGCAAAGAGCACAAACTCTCTCCAGGCATTCCTTAGAAGGTCTAAATAAATACCTAACTTTCGTTCTGGATCCCATTAATGGGACCAAACATTTACTGCTGCAGGTCTCAGCTTTAAGGAGTACAGACCTCATTTATTGAGCCCATTCATGGTTCTTTGAGAGCAGCGGCTCTAAGAAAACTAATAGTTACATTCAACGCATTAGAGAGATTAATACGTTAATGATTACTTTGCTATTGAAGTAGGTAAAAAAGTTAAAGGTATATAATTAACTGTAGTTTCATCTCATGAGCTTTTAGATTGCATCGCTGGAGATCAGTATTGTCCGATGGTAGATGGCAAACAGTAATTGCTGAAATTTCTTCTAAGTAATACCATGGGAAGCGTTTCTGCATTTCATTCTTCACTGAAGGTGTCAGTTCGATAGCCCCGGAGAATGTAACCTGTACTATTTGTCTCCAGAGAAGTTAGGGGAATGAATGAGTCTCACTCAAGTTACCACTGTTCTTCAGGGTTGGACAGGTAATTCCACGCTTCTGTGTTTCACCTTGCCATAGATACCACCAGCAGAGTAGCAATGGAGAAATGTCTACAACGCAGAACACTCCTCGCTACATACTTGACTGAATAAGCTGATGTGCTAAACAAACTCTAACTATCCTATCCTAAGAGGAAAATCTCTAGCTTTCACCAACTTGGTATGCGCTCAAGTCTACGACCTACACGTGAGAAGTCAAACCCCGTATATATACCCAAAGCTCACCAGCCCTGAGCAGGGTATTTTAACCTACAGATTCATACGACTTGATGTGGTTATGAGCTTCACAGTGCCTCATTAGGTACAGAACCCTTGAGCAGACTCTGTGCTGGCCTGAGTCACGGTGCTCCACAAGGAACTACGCCCAGGGTGCAGGCTTCATCGCTAGCATTATTCTTTCTGGGAAAAAGGCAAAAAAAGAAAAACCTTTACAGCAGCAAGACTGGGTGCCGGACAGATAGAGTGATTTGCCATGAAAAAAGTTAGAGGGCCTCATTAGAGGCAAAGTTATTAGGCCAAGCAAACAGTTAATCCCTGTCACACAGAGGTAACAGAGTTGCCAGCCTTGAACTCTAAATTAAAGGCACTCTCTGAGCACCAGAGAAGTGACTCTTTTTTGCAGCTTCCTCAGTACCATCCGTCTACCATAATGCTGTGGTCTTTTTCTTTCTTTAAATTCTGGGCTCCAACTAATTACTGGCAGGAAGTGCCTATTTTTATGCCATTAGTATGCAAATGAGTGAGAAGTAGAAAAATATTCTAAAGGAACTGTTACAATATCTGTCCACAGATTACTGGCCAATTAGAACATGGGATTAGGGCTGCGGGACCCCAAAAGAGTATGGCCAAAGTCTTTCTGCTTGGGTGCCTCAAGTGTAATTTCAATGGGAACTGTATATACATGGTCCTTTTCCTCAAAAAAAGGAAAAAAAAAGTTCAAGCCTAAATTGCCTGCTTACAAATGAGCACTTCTGCGCTTGAAAAATGAATGCCTTCACTTCCTCGCCTCAATTTTTCTATCCATAAATTGGGGATAAAACATCCTGTTTGTCTGTGTTCCAGCACACGCCGGGGGCAAATTATTCAGCAGAACTGAAGGTCTCCTCATCTCTCACCCTGTCTGACAATGTCTGAAAGACAAAATCTTATATGTATAAAGTTATTTATAATGTGAGTGATGAATATTAAAAGAGTTTCAGGTCTTACCACCTCTGTAGGTAAAAAAATAACAGGAAAAACAGCCTGCCTTGTGACATTTTGGCATTTCCATAGCTTGATAGTATCAGGAATTCAGAGATGCAGGAGAGTGGAAAACTTATCAGAAAACAACTTTGCTAGGCTTTTTGAACCTAGAAAATTGTGAAACAAAATGCTGCATTATCCTAAGGGTATTTCTCATGCAAATCAGCCTTCTCGTCACTCTTTCATAATCACCGATTAGCCAGAGTAGGAAAAAATACATAATTCCTCAAGTTACTGGTCTTGTTGCTTCTCACAGCTGTAGTCTTTGGAAATTTTGCTTTATCACTCCACTAGATATTAGTCATTTTGGCTTCCTATTAAAAAAAAAAAAAGTTTATGTCTACATACCAAAGATAACACCACGCTAAACTGAGTCAGCATGGCAAACATTCCTCCTCTGAAAAGTTTTGCAGAAGAGGTTTGTTATTTGCTGCGGCTGAGGAAGAGGGGTTCCCAAGCCGGGCTGTAACACCAACACCTGCCCAGCCTCTCCCAGGAGTTACACCACCTGAAAAGGCTTAATTTATCAGGGAAAAAACACACACAGCCTACTCGTATACAGCCGATAACAGCCTTGTTTTTTTTTTTTTTTTCTCCTTTCATCCGCTTCTCTGAGGAAAACATCTTTGTATTTTATTTTTTTAATGAGCCCACCTGGTGTATAGTTCGTTTCTATTTATTCCTCCCACCCATCCCTACTCCCCAAACTCTTTTCGGTGGCCTCATCGCTTGCTCTGCAGTCACCGCTGCGAAGCGGCTTGTTTCTCCGCTCAATTTTCCTTCTTTTTTATTCCTCGGAGGGCGGGCGAGCTCCCTCAGGCCCGGCGGACAGGCCTTCCCCGGGCCCAGCCGGTGCCGCGGCGGAGCTGCCCCCGCAGAAAGGGCGACGGGCGGGCCCGGGCCCCTCGCCCCGCGCGCAGGGTGGGTCCGGCCGGGCTCCGGGGCGAGCGGTCCCCGGCCCGGGGCGGCGGGCGGAGGAAGGAGGGGGCCCGGCTGGCGGCGGGGGGAGGCTGGCTCTGCTGCGCGCCGAGGGGAGGGAGGGGCCGGGACGCCGCCGCGTCGGTGCCGACGGTCTCCAGGCGGGAGTGAGGAGGAGGAGGAGGAGGAGGTGAGCTCCCTCTGGGTGGGGTAAGGAGCGGGGCCGCCCGAGCCAGGCAGGAGGGAGGGAAGGGGTCAGCGCGGAGCGGCGGGGCGGGCGCTCGGCGCGGGGCCGGCCGAGGAGGACGCGGGTGAGGGCCGGCGGTGGCCGGCTGCTCCGCGGGAGGAGGAGGGGGGCCGGGCCCGGCCCGGCGAGCTCCGCTCGGCGCGGGGGGGTGGAGGCGAGGGGAGCCGGCTCCCCGCCGCCGGGCGCGGGGCTGAGCGCTCCGCCTGACGTGGCTCCCCGGCACCTGCGGCGCGGGAGGCGCTGTCGGGGACACCCGTCGCCCCGGCACCCCCTCCCCTAAGATGGCTCCGCGGGCCTGGCCGCGGCCTCCGGAGGGCTGGGGGGGGGGGGGGGGGGGGGGCGCAGCGGAGGGGGGAGAGACGCGCGGCCCCGGCGGCGGCCTCTGGAACGGGGCAGCCACCCGGCCGTGCGGCGGCCCCCGCGGGAAGCGGCCGTTCCCCGGGGAGCGGTGGTGGCGGAGCGGCCGCTGCCGGCACAGGGTGCCGCCTCCCCGGCGGCCCTAACATGGCTGCCCGCGCTTCGGCCCCGCGGCGCCGGGGCCCGGAGGGGCGGGCAGGGCCTGCCGCCAGCCGCCGGCCCCTTCCCGCTGGGCGGGACGCGGGGCTGGAGGGCCCGGGGCAGCCGGGGAAGGCAGCGCGGCCTGGCCGGGCCTGGCTTCCCTAAGCCCAGCTTGGGGCAGGTGGCTGCGGGGGGGCCGCCGGCGGCGGGACGTGCCCTGCCCGCCAGGCCTCGGGCCGACCCCGGCCCCGCCGCAGCCCCCCCGGGTCCCTGAGCGTCTAAAATACCGATGTGGGGGTTATTTTCCAAAGACACTCTTATTTTTCTTCTAAAATACAGGCTCTGCGGGGCAGGGACCGCTTTTCGTAAGCAATTACAAAGTGAGCTGCAAAATTGGACCCCAATTTCATTCACAAGTGTCACTATACCACGGTTAAAACGTTAATATGTATAAATAGTTCTGCTGATAAAACCGTCAGGAAAAATTGTAACCTTTGTGGTGACGTAGTGTCATGTTTCATAGAGCAAGGAAAAACACAAACTTCAATTTTGCGAAATGTGTAGGTTTAAGGATTTTGTTTTTATTATTTTAAGCTAAAAATGCCATGTGACAGAACACTTCATAGCAGAGGAGCTGCCTAAATATACTTTGCAAACGAATCCCAACTTTAGGAAAGTGTGTCTCAGATGAATGAGACTTGGCAGGTCTGCACAAATCTTTTAACACATGACTGTGTGATGATTGGAGTAGCAGACTGGAGGAAAGAAACCATTTGAGGTGCAAATGCATGCACTTTTTTTAAGAAGCGGGGGAAAGAGTTTGAAGCTTACTTTGTGGTAGGGTTTTCTGGTTGATGAGAAGTGGGTGCGTATTACCATCATTCAGAGTTTAGCCCAATAGTCAGGTAAAGATGAGTAGCAGATTTTAGTGTGGCTTATAACAGTGGTTTGGCATAATTAAATAGAGCTATTTTATTGGACTCTATTAACCTGGTTAACCTTAAATCTTAACCATGACAGGGTTTTCATGTAAAGAGCCTCCATACAAAGTACAATATTGAATTTTAATTGGAGCTTTCAAGACCTAATGTAAAGTGTATTCTTCTTGCTTCACCTCTTTTCTTTTTTTTTTTTTTTGTCTTCTTGGAAGTCCAGGCATAGTGAAATACATTGGTAGAATACTTTCTGACATAAGTTTAAATGCTACGAATCCAGATCGCAGAACTCAATTTAGGGCAGGATTTTTTTAATACAGAGCTGTCTTTCTTTGGATCTAGTATGCCTACCACATGTAAAAAGGTGAGGACCATTCTCAGTATTGCGGTACCTTGGTCTTTACAAACCTTTCTGTACAATTTCCCCAGCTAATTATTAGCTGGCCGATTGACAGTGATGATAGAACCTAGGAAGCCCACTGTGCAGCTCAAGGTGTTGGTACTTCACAAACACAGTCCAAAATTCCTCCCCCCCACTGATAAACACAAGAGTTTGAGTTCTTGTGCAGTAATATTGTTACAACTACTGTCAGTTACTGCACTTGGAGTAGTGCAGTAAAGCCCTGTGAAGGCAAGAACAGCACATAGTGGATTGGTCTTGTCCCACAGAGTTTTGCCTGAATGAGGGAAGGTGTTTGGCACATGAGTCCCTAATACAATACCAGCAAACATCTCCTGAATTTCACTGGCTTGGGATTTGCCATGAGTTACAAACACCTGTTAATTAACCCGTGTGGATCTCTCTCCTGCGTTAGGATCAGTACCGAGTGCGACTGGTACTGTTGCAAAAGTCATGCCAGCAGCTTGCAGAGTGCCTGTGGTGCAGCTGAAACGTGTCACTTTTGCTGCTAAGTCACTTAGACTCTAATGTAAAAGTTATACAACTTCCTTAATGTTGTTTTAAAACTAAAATATAGACATATTTTAAAGACCTGTTTGGCTGGAGGCCCGTTTTAGAGTGGCCGGCAAAAGTAATAAACTATCCTCAAACATTTCTGCTCAATAAAATTTGAGAATATGAAAACAAAAAATTCCTGGTTTAGCTTTTCATAAATGTTTTCTCCACCTTACAAGTGCAGCATTTGACGTTGCGCGTAACTCAAAGACGAGCCAACATGCCTTGAGCGTTTGAGACCTCTGACCCAATCTACAACAAGGACTTTTGTTATTTTCTGTTTCGATCAGAGCAGTGAAGGTTTATGGTCTCTGACCAATATTCTGCACTGGTGAAAATTTCTAGATTGACGTTTTTATCATCAAAACAGCACTTTACTGGTGTACTTTCTTTCACTCAGGGCTCCTGGAGTAAACTGCTTGGGCAAAAACTGAATGGCTGTTGTTAGCTGTGATCACACCAAGTGCTTCCTGATGTAGAGAAGGCCAGTACTTTTAAAAGCATTTGCTGTATTTAAATTCCTTACTGTTGTGTGCCCAGCTGAAATACAACTTATAAAAAAGAATTAAAGTCTGTATATTTCATTGTTGGGCTTCACAAGATCAGAATATGTTTATATTATAGTTCAGGTTGGGAAAGTCATTGAGATAAGGCATTTCTCCTGCAGCTGTTGGTGAGCAAATATTTAACGTGGAATATTCTCTTGTATTAGCTCTTGCAGTTGCAAAGAGGAAGTCTTGCCTAAATACTTGAGATCTTGGTTAAATAATTGAGTTAAAGAGCTTCTGTTTCTACATAAATTGAGTCCTAAAATATGTGCTCAGAAGAAACATACATAACATATACATTCCTGTGTGAACAGAATTGTGTTCTGTTGTAAGGAAATAACACTGAAAATATATTTTAAGGTTCTGTTTTTAGTGATATTGGTATAAATAACAGGACCTTGATGTTGACTGCTCTATTTGAGGGCCTCTGTGTACTGCTGCTTGAGGCATAAGCTATTGTCTAGTGGGAGTAGTAACAAAACTAAGGCAAGTGATTTGCTAACTTCAGTGGAGTGAGCATCCTACTGTCTGGGACTGGTTGTATAACTTACTAATATTGCTAATTTAAAAAAAAATATACAAGAGTGGAGAACAAGCTCTAAATATACATGCGAGGCTGTTAGGAACCCATGTGGCAGGCATTTTAGAAATACATTGGCTACTGTGGGTTTTTTTTTTCCATTTGTATGTGAGAAACATTCTCTACCAAGTTTGTAAAGCAGGAAAATCATCTTAATCTTTGGTGGCAGAATTGTTAATAAGGGGCTCTAGAGAGCCTGCCTTCCTCTGCCCCCAGCCATCAGTAAGCGGTGCAGTTAGCAGTGGTGAAGCAGTGCCTTAGTGCTGTAAGGACACATACCCCAGTGTGAATTTCACTTCTGAATAGATATATATCAAAGTATGTCTTAAATGTACACCTTAGCTAGCCATATTGCTGCACATCAGATGTGAAAGTAAAAATAAATGTGTGAAGCACCAGACAGTATGAAATCTAAATCTGAAAACCATGTCTCCAAACAGTCTATTATCCCAAATTCTGGACCCCATATATATGTATATATGGGAGCATATATATATATATATGTTTTATTTCTGATCCACAGAATTTCCTGTAGGCAAGAAATCAAAGATCTTTTCAAGTTATAAATGACAACAAGTAGGGAAGCCAATACTTCAGATTGCTGGTATTTTGGGTATGAGTAGCTCTTTGATGTCCAAATGAAAACTGGAGGAATGTCTAAAATTAATAATGAAATATGTAAAATTAATGATGAAATGCAGAACTTGGAGGAAAGCAGGCAAGTCCACGCACTACGTGTGGTTTGTTTTTTTCCTCCAACTAATTATTTCTTAGGCACAGAAAGAACAGAAACAGTTGAGACACATAAATCCCAAAGTAAGTTAGTGCTGTATAAGCAACTTCGATTTAGATATTTGCGTGTGTGTAGGTTTACATATAACCAACATATGTGCAAAATTTAGTACATATGTGATTAGCGGAAGTTTTGTCGTTGGCACTTCGGATGCAACTGGATTTAATACCATCTTCATACCTTAATTTTGCTGAATTGTAGTTTTGCTGAATTGTTATTAAAAAATTGTTGAAAAAATTTGTTAGGTTGACAAAAAAAAAAAGAGGATTTTAATTGGTTTTACACCTGAAAGCATCTTTATGTGTTATGTCTGTACAACAGCACGATCAGTGTGGCTTCTCATGCTGTTTTCCAGTTTTGTTCCAAGGTTCTTTTTGGGCAGTCAGATGCCATGTTTGTGCCACAGGTTGTCTGTGTTAATGCCATAAATACTGTGGGAATGTTTTCTTCTTAGCCGTACAACAGTGGTCCTTAGGTTACTTTGACCGTGCTCTGGCAACAGAAAAGTTGTGGTGATCATGGGCCTGATGAATAAAATACTATCCAGAGTGCAATATTTCTGTCACTGTCATTATTAGAAGTTGTTATTGAGCAGGAAAAAAAAAACCAACACCACTTAAATTCACGCATAAGTAGTTGGATTCAGTTTTAATACGATGTGGTCTTTTATTCCTTCTCTGGGATGGAAGATTTACTGAATTGATGTTCCATAATGGGCATTACTCACTCTGGCAGAATTCAGTGGTCAAGTGTGTTGGAATGAAGGATGAAGACCTCGCTGTTGCCATTTGGTATTTTTCTCAATCTGAAAAGACAAAAAGAAAGTTTCTCCTTCAGAGAACTGAGGTTTTTGGTTCGTCTTCCTAAAGCCGAAGAAAACGTACGAAATAGAAACAGAACTGTTACAAAGCCATTATGTAGAAGAACTTCCAGAGTATCACAGAACTTTTGTGCATGCAAGAGTAAATGTTTGGGAATGCTGAAAACTCAGAATGGAGTGATTAGCTAGAGCAATGATGGCATGTGGCTGTAGTGGCAGAATATTTGAGAGGAAGAACAGTGAAGATAGCTCCATTTCTAGGAACAACTCTTAGAAAAATATCACCCTTTTCCTGTTCTTTCTTATCAGATTGGTTTGAGAAGAAAAAAAAAAAGCCTCAGAGTTGTGTGTTAATGACATAATCGTGGATTATTTGACAATGTAGATCTTGATTCTGTTTTCATAGTGCTTTATTTACCAGGTGACACCTTTGTAAATAAGACAGGAATGAAGTCCATGTTGTGTTGTGAAAACAAGGTGTTTTTTATAAGTGTCTTGCCTGGTCCATATAATTAAACAAGTGCTTCCTCAGAAGCACCGTAATTTCCATAATTTGAAAACTAAAATCTTAACTGAAGTACAGATCCTCATTTCATCTGATGCTCATTGTCATATTTCCTATATATCTTTCTGCTTTGATATTTACTTTACATACAAATATTCCAGAAAACAGAAATTCCACAGTAATTGAACATACTGCATCTTCTATATTCCAGTTATTTTCGAGGTTTACGCAAGGAATATGCTGTAAGATGACTTTGCAGAGTATTCTGTGAACTTCTGTGTTTTGTGATTTCCCAGGTGAAAGTTTTGCAGTTCACCTTGTCTGTCTACTGGCTTGCAGTTTAATGCAGTAAGTTTCTGAGTATAACTTTTGTGGTTTGAGATAAAGTTCTTCAAATAAACAGTAACATCTTGTTGGCTTTAGAGAATAATTTCTTGTCCTGATCTTGCTTTAAGAAAACTTTAACAAGAAATAAGCTTTTGTTATCATTTAAGTCAGTTTTCTTTTTTGTTGTGGTTTCAATCTAAAGGCAGGATTTATGGAAATGACTGAGGGTGGTGCTGGCCTAATTATTCATTATTTCTGGCAAGGCGTAAAAAATTGGTCGTTCTTGTGCCTAAAACTAATAGCATGCTTTGTATTTAATCTGTAGGTCTTTTGTAAAACAAATGGCTGTGCTAATAAGTGCAAAATATACACATTTAAATTTCTTACAGTATTATTTGACATGCTGTTCCAGGGAGCTATTTAGGTTTTTCGTTGATAGTTAAATATACTAAGGTAGGCTGTCTCTCCCTGGAAAGATGTGTATTTTTATATATCCTTTAAAAACCAGCATATCTTTAAAAGAAATAGTAGTAGCTGATCTGGAACTTGCAGTAGCAATCTTGGAATTGAATATGGCTTTTCTGTTAGTGTCTATTCAAGGATTAAATACAAAACAGTGCTTTATAAAAGTACTAATACCTATTACAAGTTTTTGCAAAGAGTTTTAGGATTATCCATGTGATATGTTCACTGTTGGGCTGAGTGGTGTTTCTTGCGGGGCTTTTTTTTGTTGGCCTTGTTGAGATGAATTGCCAGTAATTGGTATTTCACCCAGAAGCGACCCAGGTGATTTACGGAATTCCACCACCTTCAGCAGCCCCGTGCATGTGGAATGTCTTTCCTAATCAGGCTTAAGAGAGGAGAGGCATTCAGCACAGTAATGATTGAAAACCTGCCGTCTAAAAAAAAAAAAAAAAATCAGCAGGGGCATGTGACACGAATGCTCCTTGGTGCCTTTGCCCTCTCGTTGTGAGCCCCCAGCTTATGCCGCGCTTAGACAACCCTAACGACCACAGGACGCTGCTAAAGCAGAAAGCTGCTTTGCATTGTGCCTCTTTATGAATCTGTTTCATGATTAAACTTTTAAAAGTCACAACCCCCAACATGCAACTGCAGTTTCATGGTAGCTGTGACATTATTTTACTATTCATGCTGTGAATTTCATTCTATAGTAAAATGAATATTATATTGGCCTTTTAAGTTGGTTGTCAGTGGAGAATAGGGAAGCTACACTTACAGCATCTGTATGCAATCTTGGCGACAAGTAGGACCCTCTGGAAAGCTGTTACTGTTGGGGCAGAACTAATCATTCCATGTGAAATTATATAAGGAGAATTAGCTCTGACTCTACCTCATTTCCTTTCATACCGCTGTGAAAATAAGCTTAGACACGTCAAACCTTCTATCCTTATTTCTCTAAGTACTTTATTAAATACTTCTTTTTATTAAGGCTTATTTATTGTAGGTGCTAGAAACAAAAATAACTACCTGTATTTCTAGGTACTAACGGGGTGTGCGTCCTTGCCCAGTTTGGCAGTTTCGATTTCCTTCTCGGGACTGGATTCCGGGGATCGGTTGCTGTTGCCTCTTCTGTACTCTGACTTTATTTCCCCGGTGAATCATTCAGAGTACTTCATATTTAAGGTAGCATGCTTGATGTGATAGAAAATTGTCAATCACAGACTGCCTTGGCTATTTAGAAAAAAAAGATATCAAAAGCCTGCTTGGAGCTCTAAGGAGCAGTCAAGTCACCTGCTGATTTGCCTGGCAGGAGCCTAAACTCATACAGCCTTTAGGTTTAGAAAAGAAAACTCAGATCTCTGGAGGTCATCCACTCTACATGGAGGCCCTGTACTGTATGCATGAGCATATAGTGTTCATTGTAAAGCCAGATAGGTGCATACAGATGGTTTCTGACATGTTCATCTTACCAGGTCTTAAAAACAATCAGTGAAGATTTGTGTAACCCCTCCATAACCTAATCTGTTGTTTAACTATCCCTAGAGGTAGCATATTTCCTCTAATACTATTCTAATTTTTTTCCTAACCTGTTAAGCTTCTCGGTTTGTTTTGCTGGTTTTTTTCTGCTGTGGATATTGCAGTAGTGGGACATGATAATAATTTTTCTAACTGCTGTTAACCTGTTTTGAAGCCTGCGCCCTCTTTCTTTACTGACCTTTTTTCTGTACTCAATAAGTCCGTTTCCCTTTAACTTTCCCTGATTGCTTAGGTTTTCTTCTGAGCTTTTCTCGGTTTCCTACATCTGTGTATCCAGACCTGAACGTAATGTACAACCTTAGTCAGTCAGCATCAGTGATGAATTGAATAAATCTTACCATCTTTTGCATATGATGCTCCTGTTAATACAATTTCAAATTAATTTTTCACTTTTTGCCTTCAACTCAGTATTAAAACTCCAGTTTCAGTTCTGTTAATCACTTAGTCCTACTTTTTTCAATTCTGACTCTGCTTCTCAGAATGCTTGCAGCCCTTCACAGGTAACTGCAAAATTTTGCAACTATATTGTTCATCATCCAAGCAATAAATGAAAACATTAAATAATCCTGCACTGAAAATGCTGTCTGCATTATGATGTGAGGGCCAAGAGGTTGGAGCCCTGCAACCTGTACCTTGATGCAGACCTGACCTTTGGAGTTGCAGAATGGCTCCGACCCCTTCGTTGCCTTTGGGGCTGTTTGCTGGGGAATGTTGTGTGCTGGGGAACCTGGACAAATTAAGTCAAACATCTTGTAGCTATAGGTGTTTAGGGAGGGAATCTTTAGTGAGATAAAAGAAAAAAAACTTGGAGAACGTTTACATGGATCTGCACACCTGGGTTGATGGTGGTTCAGTTCCTTGGAGTGGTGTGTAAAAATCACCTGTAATTAATTGGATAAACATGTGTGCGCATGTTTCTGTGTCTGAGTAACTTGAGATGAATCTATACACAAGAGGTCATTCTTCATGGCTGCTAGATCAAGACTTAAAAAAAAAAAATCTTTGATCAAGCAGATCTCAGTATTTGAAGTAAGTTATTTTGTGAATCATGTAGACAAGGGAGGAGGGGAAGAAGGGGTATGTCTACTTCAAAACCTCTTCTTTCGTGCTATTTGCTTGAAACATAATCTGCAGGTGTTTTTCTTTTATGTTAGTGTTTTAGTATACCTGATGTGATCAGAAACACTTTTTATTTTATCCCCTGCACTGGCCTTTCCAAAAAACGAAGCAACTAAGAGATGCTGCTAGGGAGTTGGAAAGTAGCAAGGACAGTGCCTTACAGTTAAGGCAGATGTGATTGCAACATCTGTGCCAAGGAAAGCTGCAGTCTGATCTGCCTTCTGTCTTCAGGATTTCTGGGATTCCAGAAGGAGAAGTGGTGCAGATAAGACATGTCCTTTGAGGTTTTGAAATGCTTCTGCTTAGATTGCAAAGCTCTTCCCCATTAGGCCCGCAGGAAGCACGTCTCCTATAGCGCAGCCAAATTGGTATCGTTATTAAATATTTCTTCACAGACTCACCAGTGGTAACTCTTCTCCGTGGTGGTGTTATTTGGGAAGAAGAGCCTCTGTGCATAGCACTTTCTGACTTGGAAGCTGTGATGGGATCCAAAGAACAGTTTATAGAGGGTTTTTCACCTTTTTCCTTAAATTGAGCTTTCCAGTGCTAAAACTTGGGACTTCTAGCTCGGAATCTTCATTAGAACACAATCTAGACTAATAGGAAGGAAAATCCCAAAGCCTTGCCATCAGACAAATTAAAATTCATTTTCTTTAATGATTCTCCCCTTTGCCAACTGTGTTCTTGCACAGTCGGTCTTTGCCCTTGGTTTATTCTCCGTACAGCAACTGTGTTGGTTTCTATGTGGCGTGAAATTCGGCGTATTCCTCTCTGAGTTGTTAAGAAAACTCTACCCTTTTCCATCATCTCTGAGCAGCAGTCATACGTCTACTTTCTGATCTCAGGACTCTCCTGCTTACGTCGGGGCTCCCTGCTTGCTGTGCTTCTGCTTCACCTCTGCTGTTGCGCCCTGCTCTCGAAGGCTGTGCCAGGTGAGATGTGCTTGCTTTTCTTTCCCCTTTCAGGAGACCTCCTCTGGCCCCTGGTTCAGCCTGTGGGAAGAGGTGAGCCGGTGGCCTTCCTCTGCTCCAGCTGTAACGTTTTTGAAAGGACTTCACTTAACACAGTGCACAGCAGGCAAAGCAGGTATGCTCTGTGGGGGTTCGACAGAAAACATACTTCAGCGATGGAAAAATGCACTGCTGTAAGTTCACAAATACATTCTGCAGAAGAAACAGCCTGTGAGTAATAACATTAAAAGAGGAACTGGGTGAAACATGAAGACAACCTCCAAACGAGAAAAGCAGGTGTTTTGCATTATTTCCTCTGTGCTTGGTTTTTATGTTGGTGTCATCATAACAGTACATGACAAATGAATATGCTTTTCTCTCAGTGATGTTTAAAATTTGATTACCTGAATATTTATGTTGTTCAGTACTCAGAAATACTTGAAGAGTTTTATTCTTCACTGGATTGTATATAGAGTAATTTTGGAAGTTGAACAGTATATTTCATGGCAGACTATCCTAAAATAAGTTCTTAATCGTTTGGATGTATTAATATTACATTTAAAAACATAAACTTTGAAAATGTAGTTATTAAATTCTGTTCTGTTTTGTAGCATTAATTACGCAATTTGAAATTCTCAGATTCATTTAAAGGTAGGGCTTTTTATTTGTATGTAGCTGTTGAAATAAATTACCAGTACAAGCAAACATTCTACTAATAAACGAGGGATGCCTGGAGTTGGCTCTACTAACTGAGACAATTTAATTCATCCATCATCAGGGATGATGTTTCTTAGCAACACAAAGTATTTTCACCCAGGGCGCTTTGAGGAACTTTCACATTTTTCTTCAAATACAGCCTTGGTAGTATTTTATACGACCTGAAGTTCGTCCATCTGTCCTGAAGCTCCCAATACTTTCCCATTCCATCCAATGATCGAATGATCTGATACACGTTTTTTTCAGCTTAATAATACACAAGTTGACTAGAGAATAATTTCGCATGTCAGATTTTCCAAAGGGTTCTGGGAAATTATTTGTTGCTCTGTATAGCAAAGCTAAAAGTTATTGAAAATGTGTTACAGTTTCATAATAAAACAGATACGAAAAGTATTGGCTTGGGAGCTAACTAAATGCTTTCTGATAGCCATAGCCTCAAGGGAGATACTTGGATCATTTGTAATAAAGGGATATCTTTGATATCTTTTGGTGAATTGACTACTATTCTGTTTAGATCATAATTTATGGAAAAACTGGCTGCATACACGATGTTACATTATCAAATTGTTTGGGTGTAAGAATTGCCTTAATGGATGACCAGGATTTTCAGTGTTTATTCTTTTGATGCCCCCTCTATGAAATCAGAAGCAGCTGTTGATACATTAAGACTCTACCTTTATTTCTTGCTTTCCATTTTTTTAACACGTGTGAAGCTGGTTTGATCTGGCTAGCTACAGCCCAGAGTTGCTGGGTAGATTTGACTTGCTTAAGGAACCTCTTCAGGTATATAACAAGTGCTACTCAGTACTGAGAGCAAACATCTTCCAAATGTAGTGTATTATTTTGCTTTGAGAAATAATATATTTTTAAAATTTTTGGTAAACTGCTCTGAAAACTTCTGTAATTCTGTTACGTGAATAGTGACTAAGCCTCTGCTTCTATCTTGCTTTGAGAGGAAAAGTTTTAGTGGTTTTAGGATGAAAACTTCTTTATAAGCAGTGTGTAGTGGTAAGTGTTTGAAAAATGTTGCGATAAGTTAACTATTACTCAGCTTATTTCACAAAGAAGGTGTACAGAAACCATTTTAAATAGTGGGAAAGCAAATTACAGAAATACTGGGTTGATTCTTCCTCATAGTTCAAAAAAAAAATCCTGTGTTGCAGCTCATGTCATCTTAGCTTTATTTTACTGAGGTTTTGTACATGCAAGTAAAGTCTTTGTACATATACATATATGCAAAAAAATGAATCGGAAGAATTAGTGGAATGTTGTTATATGCAGGTTTTATTGATGGTGTTTTAGACTGTATGTGGTGTTAGTGCACGAGGGAGTATTTAGGGAGTCCTGAGAGTTGCCAGCAAAGTCCGTGCTTGCTTTGTCATTTAACTGGATGCTTTTGGTAAGGATGACATCTCACAAGTGAGCCTTGCTAGTAATTCCTGTATGATTTCAAGCTAAATGGCTCTGGATTCCTAGATGGCGTTTCTAGTTCTGGGACACTAATTGCATGTCCAAGCTTGGACATCGTGTTTAAGATCATTTTTGTTGCAGCGTAGGCGTTTCATACCCTGCTATTGGTGTCCAGCATCTTGCAAGATCTCCAGGTGTTTCCTAGAGTCCTTTGAAGAGTCACCTAAATTGGAAGCTTCTGTTATGCCACAGCAAATGGTATCTGAAGAAAGAAGAAGAGAAAAAATCTTAGCAAAGGGCTTTGCTAGCAACAGGGGCTTTAGCCTTTAAAGTATCAAGTCTTTGAAAACAGCAGCAGTCACTTATGTCTGGTGTTGCCCTAACTGTAAGTTTGAACTACGGCGGCTTGCAGAAAGGTCAGGACTCCATCAGCTTTTGCTCCTGCAAGACTTTGTTGCATGTGGTGACAGTGTATCTACATTTTCACCTCTGCCTTAGCATCCTGCGATTGTCTGGGAAGCTCCGGAATCAGTTGTAGGTTCTCCTTGCCCTTTCAGGTGCTGTGCAGAAAATTCGTTGCTCATAGGAGTAGGCAAGGTTTGCAGTCGTGATGGTTCCTCAAGGTAGTTGCAGTCAGATGTCGTGGACATTTGTTGAAGGCTGGTGTTTACGCTGCACTAAAATAATGTACCTGTGGTCACATTGTAGCCTGTATTTGTTCTGTAATGCTGTGTGTGTAAAGACTGACTTCAAAGCTGTTAATATATTTTTCAAAAAGTCAAATTTAAAAGATTTTTAAATACTGAAATCTCTTCATAATTGAGACTTTATTTTTCCAACTGTAAAACCTGTGTCTAAATTTACAGAACTTACAAAGACTGCCACAGGCAAGTATGCGCAACCTGTTTAATAAGAAACTGAGCCTCCCAAATACTTTCCAGAAATTAGTCTAAAATTCATGTTTCTAACTTGTTCAAGACACTGGATCTTAAAGCCATTTAACACATGTTGGCAATATCCAGTTCCAGGTATAAGAACAGTTTAATTTTGGGGAAGGCTTTATTTGGGGTAGAGAAATGAAGAACTTCTTAGGAGTCACAAGCAAAATACATCTCTGCTGTGAAGTCCTGGAAGCAGTGCTGGTGGAGATGCATCAGAGGAGGGAAGGCTTTAATAATTTCGCCTTACTTGGGCACTTTATATAGTGGAATGATTACTTAAGGTAGGCCCATGATGACAAAATATCACCTGAGTGCTGTGCTAAAGACAAAATTCACTACCAAATGTTACGCTTAAAGCACAGCCCCTCCAGCCTGACCAAAGCAGCCACTGCAGTTCTTCTCTTTTTACCCCTGCTCCTTTTTTTTTCAGCCGGGGCTTCTGGCCATGTTCTGTGCAGTTTCCTGTGGTTGATGACGGATTGATGAAAATTATCTTTTTGAAACTAGTAAACGGTCTGGAGTAAGTCCAATAAATAGATAAGGATAGCTTGTAATGAGGAACACACAGTAGTGTCAGAACTGTTGTAAATTTTCAGAAACTACTTTTCATCTTCATCCATCCGTGATTCAAATAAAGAACATTCCCTTTATGGCCTGCAGCACAATACAAGTTGTACTTTGCTAGCTTTTGGTTAAAGCAATGAATATATTATTTGAATTTCAGGAAAGACAACTTGAAAACATACTATATTTAGGATTTAGTCTTGAAGTTGTACAAATAGCTAGTGGTTTTTGCTGTTGTTGCATCTTTTCATGTTCATGTGCAAAGAGTGACGTGATCAGAGTTGTCACTGGGAACATTTAGTTTTTCATGTGAAGTATTTTTGGGCAGCTCTTACTTGGAAGAACATGGGATGGAATATAAAAACTTGTCTAAGAAATTATTTCTGTTAAAGGGTCACAAATTATAATTGTTTAGATGCTATTTCTGCAGTCAGTCGCTGCAAAAATGGAAAAGGTGAGTGCAAACTGGTAAGGCTAAAGCATTTCTCAGGGTGGTAGTTTGGCTTTGGGGTTCTCGTTTAACACAACTGTGTCTTTTCATAGACTCAGGAACTAAATGATTTTATTGTAATTAGGATCTGGACACATTTATGAATGAGAAGTTAGATGTCTTCCTGTACACATAGTCTTTCTGTTAGGTGTTGTGTTTGCATGTAACTCATACTATGTGAGAGTTTGCATGAAAGCAAACGGTTCCATTCACTGTGTCTCTACTACACAAAGCTATTTTGTGTTGTCAATAAAAATAATAAATGCTGTACTTACTGAGCTTTATTTCCAGCCAAGGAATAGTATGTGAGGGTGTTACAGGATCTTTAATTGTTATATATTTTTAAGTTTCAGTTTTGAGTGTGTATATCTCTTTGTGGCACGGACTCATTGGAAGTTCTAGTGAAACGTGCTCTTCCAAGCAGGTGATTCTGCTGAGCAGGTTATGGGGAACGATGGATGTGGGAGAGGTTGAGTCTCAGATGTCAGTGATGTTGTTTTGACATGGTCGTGTACTGCGTTATCAAGGAGGAGGACCCACTTCTGATGAGGTTCTTCTGTAGTATGGTATGAAAGCCTGTCTGACATAAATGTTTTATGGTGTTTCAGGCCTTAACTGGTAGTTCATGAGATCAGAAAAGTAACTGGGTCCTTAAATCCCAGTTGTCTGAGAGATGTGGAGAGAAAACACGCTTCACAACTTACTGTCACAATACTTGAAGATAAAATTTAGAGTAGTAGCAGTCATCCTCTACGGCTGCCTACAATAATGTGGTTTTGTTCTTGCCCTCCTGGCTGTAGCTGTGTTTCTCTTCTCCAAGCGTTGCATTGCATATAAGGTCAGGGGATCAAAATTTTTATATTTTCAGTTTGTTAGTCTGAGCCTTCAATCCCAACCTCCCTCCCCCAAGTGTTTAATACCCTATTAACCACTTTTCCACATACACTTTTATAAAACTTGATTACAGTTTTTCATAACCTCTGCTTTCATCAGTTAACTGTCTTCAGCCTGGGAAGTCAAGCTTTGATTCAGTGATATCTTTGTATTAACAAAATACAAGGACACTTATTTCCATGTTAATGTGCTTCCCAAACTCTGGAAGTTTTCTGTATTTGGTTTACAACATTTTTTTGTCTGTACTCTTTGATAATACTGTGATGCTTGTGTCTCCTACCCCTGAATCTCTTTCTTTAGAAACTCCTTAGATTCTCGTTTGTCTGGAGAGTTGGCAGGTATTATGTCGTATTCAAAGGAAGCAATTTTATTCTTAAACACAGTCTCAAAATGTAAAAACATTGAGCTGTTTGCCATGAATTTTACTTAAATATGTTTTGATTGGGGGAGAAATTTTATTATCTTCAGATCATTCAGGAATTTAAGTAAAAATACTATGCTTTGATAACTGTTGGAAGCTCTATGTAAACTTTAAAAGCCTGTTGTTTTTTTGTCTTTTTTTTCTTATTATTATTTTATTTGCAGGGGCTTCTGTAGACTGGGATTTACAAGCCTGGGCCAGGCTTGCTTTTACAACGCCTGGCAGTGTAGCATCAGGTAGCGTAATGTGACTTGTCTGGACTGACTCAGGATGACTGCAACCCATACCTCTTCTCCTTCCCAAAAATAATGTATTTTTTTTAATCTGTTAGTATTACTATTTTGTGATGAGGGCTGATATAAGTAATCAGTTCTTTTCTGTATGTAAGGTATGTTTGAAGTAAGGGTGATGTGGTATGCTGTTGCCTAGGTTGGTGTAGACTGAACCTTAGAGTAAACGCTGTTTTAGAGCATTGCATGGAACCTGCATAGACTTAGATGCTGCAATATGAATTTTTAGTCTAGATTTTTTATTCTAGAAGAGAATTAACAGTCTTGAGGAGAAGACTGTCTCTCTCCAATGGACAGCTAGCATAACTTTGGCTTGTAAAAATAAGTAACACTTACCTATTAGGCAGCTGGCACTCCACACCTACGTTTTCCGATCCGTACTGTGTGGTTTAATGTTTTCTGCATTCAGGGCAGACTGCAGTGAAGCTTTTGTTTGATGAATTGCAGTTTGTCTCATGGGCATGATACTTTGAGAATAAGAGCAGTGACTTATTGGGTGATTTCTTTCTGGTGGTGTAAGCAAGCCTTCCATTATACATTGGTTTCAGAAACAAGCTATTGTGTGTGTGTGTATATATATACATATATATGTGTATATAAATTAAAAAGTATAGAGCATCCTGAAATAGGTACAATGAAATCCCAGTTACACAAACAAGTGAGAATCTAAGTAGTTCTGTATTCCGTGTTAATGATCTGTATTTCATAGGAAAGGTTGCCCTTTGCAGGGCCTTTTCTTCTGAAGTAAAGGATAGGCTGATCTGTTTCTCCCACAGCTGGAAGGGCAGGGGGAAATTTGGTTGATCTTATTTTTTTCAGCAAGACTATCACAGGGAATGATAGAGCCAGTTGCTGAGATTGCAAAGGACTATGTGGCCCCAGGCATCTTTAACTATGTGCGAAGACTGATTCTGTTTAATGCAAAAAAGAAAGAAAAAAAAAAAATGCCTGAGTTTAGACCGAACACTGATTCAGGTCAGGAAAAATGGGATCCTTCCCATTGACTTAAAATGGATATGTGAGACTTCTGTATGATGGTTCATATAAATCAAAGGGAATGGGTATTAGATTACACATTCATCATTATGATTATCACTTGAACGGCTTAGCATGTGTAACCTGGTAAGCATTTGCCAGTATTGTATTTAACTGTAAAGACAGTATTAGAACATTATATTCTGAATTTTATTTAATTTATTGTGGTGGTCTAAAGCTCTGCAACTTGAAGAGTTTGAGGCAGAAAGATAAATGCTCAAGAGCATGCATATTCTGCGTGGGGAATCTGTGGGGTGTGTGGGGTTTTTTTACATCTGGTGATCTAGTTACTCAGATATAAAGCATGCCTTTTACTGCAGTAAGAATCTATTTAAATTTCTATTTTTAAGTCAGTATAAACCTATTTAAAATATCTTATGCTAGATATGTAAATGCTTTCTTGCAGACAAAAGCATTCTGCCCACCCAATTGTGTAACTTCAGTTTAAGCCAATTTTCTGTTTCCAGCCTTTTAATTGTTCTGTAATCTATGGAGTACAAAGAATTAAATGTGTCCAGTCTTAAACATTTGGTTAATTTTATGATGCTCAGGGAGATGGTTTGCAGTTTGGGTATTGGGATGCGGGGCTGGGGCTTTGGCCTGCTGACGGTTGTTTTAAAGGCTGAATGCTGTTAGAGTGTGTAGTCTCTGCTAACAAGACTTCCCCAAAGAAAGCCTCAAGAACATTTTATAGCATCCAAGTAAGAGACTGAGGTGTTGTCTTTAAGCATTTAAAATAATTTAAAATCCGTTGAAGGGATCTGTTTGATCAGATGAGTAGGGGTCACTCTTTGGAACTGAAAGATCTCAAGAAACCTGACAATTTGAGGTATGGTCAAGGATTTAGTAGAGCTGCTGAAGAAAATGTGAAGTGTTGGGAAAAGGTTGTAAATATTGTGTATTTTTGTGGCCCAGCTCTCCTCCCGTTGCCTGTTGTAGCTCTTGAATGTGTGAAGAGATCCAAAAGTACGTGTATGCGGAGAGAACGTGTGGACTGTGGTACAATACGACTGTGCATTTGTACGTGAGGTTGATGTCTGCCCGGGATTATGACATTAATGTTACCCGCTCTGGTGAGAGGGCCTGTGGGTCTGTCACGGTCGTGAGTGAAGTGCCCCACATGCAAGGCTGATGTTGGGATGTACAGCAAATATATCTCATTTCATTTGACCAGCCTTTTATGCGTAAGCAGTCCTAGGAAGGCCTGGTAAGTGTGGAATTACTGTTTTTTCTTACCATTTGTGTTTTAAATTAGACCAGCCACTAGTTTTGTTATTGGATTCTCATGCATCTTACACAGCCACTCCTGCTGCTTGTTGTCCTCTGCTCTCCCTGCTTTTGCATTATTGTGGGCTCTGGATCTGTGCTTGATTTAAAGTCAATAAAAATCTCTATCAGAGCTTCTGTTAGTGATGAAAGTCTCTAATCACTTAGGGTATTTTTTGGCACATGTGCTTAGGAAAACTGATCCTAAGTGTGACTGTGATTTTTGAGGGGAAAAAATCCACATACTTCCATTGTTAGTGGAAACTGTAGATGAGAACCTCAAAGAGGAACACTGAGGGGCATCCTCCGTAGGTTGTCCACAGTGCGTTTGGTGAAGAAAAGAAACGGTTTGAGGAATGTGACATGCAGTTCTTGATGCAGAAAAAAGCTTCTGTATGCCTAATACATTGGAAAACATTTGTTCAAGAGCACATCTTGTGCAAAATTTGCCCGTGTAGAAGTATTAAGGTCAGTATCCACGTAGGTTATCTCATATGTACTGAATGTGATGCCCGAGGTCAGCTTTGAGTTGTAAATGCAACTTTAAGGAATGTTTTGTCTGGTCCTGTTAAAAAACATCTATATAAATTGTTTGGTTAGAAACATACTTACTCATGCTCTTCCTGGACTCATCTGTAGTTCCTGATTAAAAAATAACAGTTGTAAACGAAACATTGTGTTCTGCTTAACAAGTGAAGTTTGTGGAAATAATCCTTATGGGTATACACACACTCAATGAGCAATTCTCTTTTAAGTGAATTGGTATTAATTTTAAGGTAAATGTTTTCTGTTCTAGGTGTTTAGGTGGACTTTTCTATTCCTTACTAAACCTTGGTGTGAAAGAATCTGTTGTCAATTTTATGAGAACAATGACTATGTTGTATTGTTAATTGAGGAGTATTAGAGTGAGTCTGTGATTCAGGAAGGAATTATCAAAACACTGCTTCATAAAAATCAAATAAACTCAGCTTCTGGATCAAGTGAGCAAGTTCATATGCCCTTGTAGTTCTCTGAACATCCTGGCTTGACTCTTTACTATGGAAAAGGTCTCTGCACTTCATCATGTGTTGGCATGTTCAATGAGAATCAGCATTCCTCTTCTGTATTATTTCTTGATAGCTTTTTCATTAATCCTTCAAAAGTACTGGACTGCTTAATGGAGTCGGAATAAAAATAACGCATTTTCAGAAAGTCTTCTGGTGTGTTATGTTTGCATTCCATGTTTCACTTAAGCATTAATCAATTAACTGATTTTGATTCTAGTCACTTCTCAGGTTAGATCTCGGCGATACGTGGATGGATAATGTACTCTGTAAATTAGGTGTGAAACGGTTGGAGAAACACACAAGCTGGTGCTGTGCAGAGCCAAGTCAGGTTTGGCCTGGCTTTATTTTAGCTTGCGTGTGCTACCTTGTGAATGCAGGGCAGCCTGGCAAGCCTAATGCTGAGCTAATTGCTGCCCTGGGTCTAAATTGGGCCTGTAGAAAACTGGTTGGATGTTCATTTTCTACCTGTACTTTTCTATCCATTTTGTTGCTTGAGTTGTCTATTGTCTGGGCTATCCTGTTGCTGCTGTTCCAGGGGATGAAGAGGGTGACCTGGTCTCTTTTTGCTGTTCATGCTGTAGGGCAGTTTTACAATGCTAAGCCTCGTTTGATGAATATTACTGTTGCAGGTTTTGCAAGTGGAAGAGCGTTTAGCTCAGTGGTTTCCTGAAGCATACATTGTGAGGAGGTGGTTGTTCTGGGGCTGGTCGGAGGCTCTCACTGTTACCCACACCCAAAGGAGCATCGCGAGGTGAGCACCCCAGCTAGCAGCAAAATCCTGTGGCTTCTGCATCGTCCAGCAGCCACGTTCATTCCACAGCACCTGGTTGATCGTTGGGGTGAAGGAGAAAGGAAGCAGGCTATTTGGGAGGCCCCTTCTCATCCTTAGAATTTCTTTAAACAGTTTAACTCTTAGTGGCTTCTAATTTCAAATACTACTTTCAAATTTCTACTTTTGGCTCAGTGCTGCTATCAGCTGTAAGTCCTGATGCCTTAATAAAAGTGTGTGGGGGATGACTTTTTAAGTATTGCTTGGCTGTTCTGGAATGAAGGGTTTCTTAAGTTTAAAATTCTAAAATTATGAGTTGGTAGTAGTGAGCCACAGGCCATCAACTGCCACAATTTTCCTTACAGGTAGGACCAGAGAGTGTTTCAAGAAAAATTTGTTACCAACTACCTTTAAGGATTCTGCCTAAAAATTAAAGCTTACAGTTTATGATATTACATAGATAGTGAAGAAAACTTAACTGGTGTTTCTTGTGTGTCATATTATTTCAAAATTAGATTTATTACAGGTTTATAGAGTTTTATATAGGTTTATATAGATTTATGATTGGCAGTGTTGAAACTCAGAGTGACTGTTCTCTGGAAGTGAATGTCTGCTGAAGGTGTTCAGTGTGATCTGTGGTGGAACTGAACTGGGTATAATAAATTGTTGAAAGAAATTCGCTTATCTGCTATGTGAACAATGGAAAAACAGAGCAAGTCATCAGAAGTAAAGGCGCAGCTGCCTTCGCTCTTCTGGTAAAGAATCCTCAACTCCTGAAAACCCAGGCAGACAGTAGGTGCCAAGGATGGAGAGCTGGGGCTTGTGTAGTCTCTGCTTGGTGAGGATAGTTCTCAAAGTTCTTTTGCCCACTCTGAAATCATTTCATTGAATGTATCTTGGCCCTAGCATTCATACATATTCAGCAACCTGTAAGTTCTGCTCATGCTGTGAGTTTTACAGGTTTCCTAATGCTCTGTTTGAGGGTGAGGTTGCTGTTATTTTTTTCTTTAAATTTTACAAGCATTTTATATAATGATGTTCCTGTCATGCTTTTGGCCATGAATCAGCAAAGCATTTATGTGCATGCTTTAATTGAAGCATGGAGTTGTCTCGCTGTGCAAATGTTGAAGTCAGTGAGACTATTAATTAAAATTAAGTATCTGCATAAGTGCTTTTTCTAAAAATAAGTTGCTTCATAACAGCTTTGGGCCATATTTAAGGAGGAGGGGTTTGTTTTTTTCAGACACTGAAAATAGGTATATAATTATCTCTGAATTGTATGATGATAAAATGTAGCAGCAATACCAGTGGGCAGAATGTTCATGAGATGGAGTGTGAACTTTCTGCCTTGTAAGATGTCACCTAAGCTGCTATTTATTTATTTTTAAATAGAGAGTAAATCTATTACCATTTTTGTATCACGCAGAGGGTGGTGTCAAGGAAACCTTTAGGAAAAGTTACTGCTTAAAGCTACCCCTGTAGTAGAAGCACGCACGTTATACTCATAGGAAACAGTCAATTCATCATCTTGCTTACTGAGCGCCTGGTTACAACTCCGTTTTTCTTCCATCGAGTAAAACCTTGCATCACTTAGTTAAAGGCTGTGCTTCTCAGTGGGAGACTTCTTAGGTAGTTGTGGTGTGTGTCATTTATGTTTTCTATCTGTAGTTGAAGGCATTAAAAGTATTTCCAGGGAATACTGAGCTGTGTTTTTTTCCCTGTACATATTAGACGATTTACTGCACAAATTTATTGTACAATTTACTTTACAAAATTATCTGGCTTATTAATTCTCACAGCACCTTGGTGAAATAGTGTACCTTTATCTCCTAAGTCTGGCTCTTTATCAGACTCGCTTTATCGTGCTAGCCCGTTACCTTTTTTCCAGATTTCTTTTAAAAATAGACTTCTTTTTACAAGCCCCAGTATTCTCCACCTGCAGCAAACCGATAAATCAATAGCGGAGGGAAGAAATCACTGGAAACACAGAAAAGAGGAGTGTGTATCAAGCTGCTTGTACTGTCAGATTTCTGATTGCACCTCTGCTGTCTCTTCTCGCAACACTAATTTTTAAGATCTTTCAGACATGCCTTTTTGCAGGGATGTATATAAATTACTGACCACATTCTTATGCAGGAAACGATAAGAGACCTTAATGCACATGGTGTGAGCTGGGGTGTGCCTGGGGTCACACAGATATTTGAAGTCAGATGCAGAATTAGAGCGCAGGTGTTTTCTGACCAGAAGATGATACTTTTGAGGTGCTTCAGTGTGATGTGTGTTGATATCCCCACGCTGTTGGTTTTTTACTGCTACAGTTCTTAGTCTTTATCATTTATTCTTTTGTTAGTAGTAGAAACTGAGACTCAGGCTTGCATGTGAATACAGTTCAGATCCTTGCTGATAACAACACAGTTGTTTGTAAAAATGGGGCTCAGAAGGTTCCTGTTTTAAGTCATTAATTAATACTGTGGGGGGAGGGAGTTGCATTTGTTTAGTATTGGTGCTGAAAGTTTCTGTAAAGCATTGTCACAAAGCAAAATTTACATTGTTTGGGGAAAAATACCAGTGTTGCCATCTTTCCTATGCGCACATCAGTCGCTCTTTATTGCTTTTTAAATTTGATTTCATTGTAGTGTGGCGAGCTTTTCAATAAACATAGTGGTTTCATTTATATAACACTAGAATTATTGTTAATGCACAGTTTCATACTGCGAATTACGTATGTAATATTGTGTCCAGTGGGATCCTGTATCACAAAATTTGCATAGTTATAGTGCTAGTGACATCGTATCTCATACAAAGAACCTAGGGACCTGATACAATATCAGTAAAACTGTCTCATAGGTATGATTCAAACAGTTTTATTAGCAACATATGGGGTATGAAGGAGCCACAGAGGGTAGTTTTGAGTGTAAGGGTGCTGGCCTATCTTTTTCAGCCTGTAATTATATCAGTCCTCTTCTATGGCATTATTTGTTGCTGCTCTGGGATTGCTGAAAAATAACTACTAATATGGTGACACAAAGGATCAGAATAAATTATAATTGTTGACTTTACAAGAAATTCATTGGCAAAAAGGCTTACTATCCTAAGCTCGGATGTCATTTCTGGTTCAGCTTCGGAGCGAAGCCACATAGACGAAATAATATCTTTTTGAAAGTCTTAGGGTTTTCTGGCAACCTTATCCTGTTGGATTGGATGCTTCTGTGATCTGACAGACACGAGGAAGAAACTTCTTTTGGCTGCATTTTACTTTTTAATCTTAAACTAGGAGAGTGCATTTTGCTTAATTGATACTAGGATATTGAATTTTTGTTCCCCAAATGGAACACATTATAATTAGTCATCTTCAAATAAAGAATTCATTGTTTAAATATTTTGACACTAAAAACTAGCAAAAATAAAACTAGAAGATTACAGTAGTGCTCCGCTTAGTTGTATTCCTTAAAATCATGAGATATATATATATAAAGAAAAAATTTTTACATCTAAAAATGTTAAAAGTTTGGAGGCTTAATGTTTCTGCTAATTGGCTAACCGAAGAGCCACAGTGTATACATAGTACAATTTGACTACCTCCCTGATAACTTTGAGATGCTTGTGTTTTTAAAAACACTGTGCCGAGCAATGTCTCTTTGCAGAACAGCCTGCACAGGGAATTAGGACTGTGATGTAGACTTTACTCGGAATTACTTCTGAATTCTTCTATTCCGCATTGAGGTTCAGCATGGAAAAACTAGAGTCAGAACTACACAGAACTGGTCAAGATTAGCAGGACATCTGTGAGGTCATCTGTGCCTCTGCAGTGCTGGGACCTCTGTGCTGCTTCATTAATGTGGAAGCATCTTTTCATGCATTTTTCTCCATTCCATTTTCATTGTTTTAGTGTAGATCCATACTACTCTTGTAGAAATTTGATCTGGAAGGGATCCTGAGAATCGTTCATCTCTTGTTTTCAGGTAGGATGAAACTTGTTTGAATCATTCCTGACTTACTTAAATATACCTGAAAAAAATTAGTAAAATAATATAATTTGGAATTTAATTGCTAAACTTTTCTTAGGGTTCAAGCTCTCAATCAAAAGTGGCACTTCAGTTGAAGATATATTAAAATTCTAGTATTTGCTTGCAACACCTCCCAGAGCTCAGTGTTACTTGCTAAGATTTTCAAGTGTATACTCTGCAAGCCATCAGTGAAAATACTGAAGCATACTAGACTGAGGACAGATTCCTGCCTGTTTCCAGTGTTCTGCCATTCTCACAGCAAACTGCTGGTACTTACTCCTACAGTGCAGTTTTGCATCTTGTGATTGTCCTGTATTTTAGCAATACAACCTCATATTTCCTCTTTTTTATTTTCTAAAATGTTTTGTGAAATACCTCACTGCAGTCAAGATGCATTTCTTGTCAAAGAGGAAAATTAAGATTAGTTTGATAGGACTTTTTTTTTTCCCCCCCTTGATAAATCTTGACTGGCCAGTCCTCTAGGTGGGTACAAATAGATCATTTAATTGCTTGTTTTGGTAACCTGTTGGTATGGAAGTAAGAATTACTTGCCTGTAATTCTTATTTCTCCATTTTTTTTCTCTTTTGAAATAAGTTTTGTTTGTCTTTGGGAGCTTTTCTGACTTCCACGAGCTTTCGAAGATAATTGCAGGTGATTCAGGAGCTATTTCAACTAATGTCCTTACTATTCAGTAGTAAAAGACCTCAGACTTTGCCAGTTTGAATTTATGTTTTGAAGAATATCCTATCATCCTATTACTACCCTATTTCTTTGAAAGCTTGGATTGGAAACTCTGACAGATTCATTGCTGTTGAGAACCTGAAGTTCTTTTGGGAGGACTGAAGTTAAAAAGTATTAAACCTTGTCATTTTGAGAAATAAGTAGAAATATGTAATCTAACTTGCAGTCGAGAAGTGGACAGCTACCAGCTTTTAGGTGCATAAACACCACAATCTTGCCATCTTTGTATCTAATGCAGCTAGTCCTCTGGCTCCAAGGCAACCATCTACAGGGTGAAATGGTCACTTTCAGTGTGTCTCATAAAAAGTCAGCTCTTTCTCTTAGACACTGTTAAGCATAAACTTGTACTGTTTTAATGTATTTTTTGCCTTTTTTTAATGTAATTTTGCTCTTTGCACACTTTATTACAGTGTTTTCTCCTTTCCCATATCATTTTTTGTTTGGGGTAGAAAGTTCACACCCACTTTGCTTAAAGATGGTAGAGGAGTGATTTCTGAAATTAACTATTAAATGAAAAAATTATATAAACAGATCTGGACATCACATCACAGGGACTCAAGAACTGTCTCAGGAGCCTCTAGGACCACTCATGTTAATTGTTGCATATCTTGTAAATGTGTTTATTTCAAAGTACTGGAAGACTTCCAAAAAGTTTCTGTATTTAAAAGGGCAAAAAGGATGTCACAGTAGATTTAGCCCAGGACAAAGTAAAGTCAAGGTTAACTTGGACTTCCGTCAGTGAAGCTTAAAGGCTAAAAAAAAAAAGAGTAATTAATGCCAGTCACTATGGTTTCGTGATAGAAGGCTTTGTGAGACAAAGCTGATGTATTTTTTTAATAGGATTGTGTGTCTGGCCTATATTGCTATATTAAACTAATTTCTTTTAAAGCATTAAATCATTGCAATACAATATTTTGATATAAAAACTTGGATTATATGTAGCTGAGACACAGAAAAGATTAAAAATGTCCTGTTGCTTAAAGTGTAACTTTTAACAAGATGAGTAAGACCTACATCTAGTGGATCTTCAGTGTGTTTGTGGCCCAGTTACACTTAATCATCAGTTTCGTTGGTCATTTAATTTTTGCTGCTTTATTTTTCAGGTGGTGCAAAGAATACTGGAGAGAGATATTCACAGTTAGTCATGTAGTTCAGTCATCAAAATACAGTAAAACTGTAGTTGGTGCAGAAAAATTAGGTTGGGAAACCCCATTTTGAGAGTATGGGCATAATACAAGGAGAGGTAGGGAGAGCTGGGACAGTTTAGCCTTGAGATAAGTAGACTCAGGGGTACAAACTGAAATACAGGAAATTCTGTTTAAACACGGGAAGTAGTTCTTCACTGTGAGTGGTCAACCTCTGGGAGAAGTTGGCCAGAGGGGCTGTGGAGTCTCCGTCTGTGGAGATACTCAGAACTCGACATGGTCCTGGGGAACCTGCTGTGGTTGATCCTGGTTTGAGCAGAGGGTTTGGACTAGTCAGTCTCTGGAGGTCACCTCCAACCTCATCAACCCCCTGATTCTGTGACTCAGGGTAGGGCTTGGAGGTGTGATTATCTGTGGTGACTATAAGGCCATGTCAAAAGGGCTAGTGCAGTCTTTGCATATACAAAAGAGACCATGAAGTAGACCAACATGTAAAATCTTGACACTAACTTACACAGCAATGCAAGACTGCCGTGAGTATATTGTCTTGAGTTCTGGTGGGGTGGGGTGTTTCCCTGACATGTTGAAGAGTGATAGTGGTGGCCATCTCCTGTAGAGAGGATCTTTAATGGCAAGGCAGGTCGATAGGGTCTTGGGGGAGAGAAGGCAAGGCTCACCTTGCTCCTCCACTATAGGATTTCATCAAGTGTGAAGTAAATGAACCTACCTACTCTTGATGATCAGTGGGCATAGGTGATTGGGGACTCCCCTGTCTTTTGTCTTTAGCTCAAGTGTATGTAGTCTTTTTTTGCAGACATTAATAGACTAAGGAAAGTATTCGGGATTATTATTTGGGTGATATACTATTTGGGTAGTATTTTGATGAAACTTCTTAGCCTAAAACAGTTGGGAAGTTACACCAGATGAGCTCATATCCCTTTTTCTTTTCTCCCCCCAACTCTATTCAGATTTAAGAACGCTATTACAGTTGGGAAAAATTGCACTTTATCATCTGTCCATTGGCCTGAAGCAGATAGAATGGATGGGAAAAAGTACTGCTCACCACTGAGATCCATAGACAAGATTCCCAGACTTCTTTGTTGAAGACATCTAAAACAGCACAGCCTGGTATTTTACTGCTCCCAGCTTTGGATGCAGGTAATAATGCTTCTGATAAATATGACGTGTTTCTTAGATGAAAAAGGGAAAGTGTGTAGTTCCCTACTGAACAGACAGAAAACACAAGACACAGGAGTTTAGTGGCTCATGGCCAATAATTCAATGTAGGGTTGGGGTCCTGGGCTCCTCGCTCTTGCAGTATCTTGCCTCTCCTTGGGCGTTACAGTGTCCATGCAGAGTATCATCAATTCCAGAGCAAATTCATTAGTTCAGCTTCATCCAGCACTTTGTGGGATGGTACTCTTAATTGTTTGTGAAGGTGCTGCCTTTCAGAAGGTCATTAATGGATCAAATTAAACAGCTTTTCTCCTCTCTCCATGTGATGCTTGTTTGAGCAGATGGACTCTACAATAAGGACTTAAGTGTGTGCAATCTGGGGACTACCTTTCCACATCTGCCTTGGTTGCGTAGTGGCACTAACTGGCCCCATAAAGAAAAGGAGATGTGATTGCCTTTTGTGCCCAGCTCGATGGGTATGAAGTTCTTGGTGTTAATAGATGTCTACTAATGATTTTTACTGTGCTTGCCCTGAAATGATGGTACAGCTCACATTGTGCTTCCAGTGCATGGTAAGTCTGATAAGGTTACAGGTTTTGGAAATCAAAGGAATTTTTCCTTCAAGGCAAGATTAGCAACATGCTTGCTGACTTCTCTTTTTCTCCTTTTTAATCAAAACCTGTATTCACATGGTTGCAGCAGAGGTGGGAAATGTTAAGATCATGAATGAGGTATGTCTGTTAACAATTGTGCTGTACTTGTAATTCAAGTAGACCAGCTTCATATGGCTGTACATGAGTGACAAACCTAAGAGACGGGTGGCCCCTACAATGAAATAGGAAGAGGTGACCAAAAATGTTTGGCTATTCAGATATGTATTTCCTATTTACCACCCCACCTTCTGCCCCCCAAAATCAAAATATATGGAATTCCGCTGTTCAAACTAAAGGTAGTCAACAGTGAATTGAGACTGTATTTTATACTTTTGGTGGGGAAAATTAGTTTTCCTCACACTGAGAATTAATAAATTTGGTTGTATCTTCAAGTGTAAAACACACTTGTGCATTAAAACCAAAATGAAAATATGATCACTTTTCTGTGAATTTTGCACATAGTGGACATATCAGTCAGTATTTTAAGGGAGGCATCCCCCTTCCCCAATATCCTTAACATTTAAACTGTCTGGGATTGTCTCTCTAAGGGAAGGCTTCATACTTCATCATTATAGTTTCTGTGCATGTAAAACTGCTTTAATCCTGGTCCATTTAAGGCACAAACTGGTGCGACATAGTGTGTGTCAGCACCGTTCCTTCTCCTTTCCCCTTTCTTTTCCAGTACCTTCTGAACTCATGAGGCAACTCTGTACTAAATTTGACAGAATTAAAGGTTTTAAGCTCCTATGTGTTAAACTAAAATACGTGGTCAAATAGCAAAAAGACAGTATTACGGGCTGCAGTGAGGGAAGGGCTTCTGTGTAAGCTCAAAGAAGACAGCAGAGAATTCAAGTATTTCTTAGATTGTGTTGCTTATATTGACACACGTTTCTTCTGGTGTCCTACTTGATTGAATATTCGACTCTGAGGCATCAGAACTGTGCTGGCACTGTAATTGTATGTCATAGTGCCATTATCAGAGGTCTCCATAGCATGGAGATTGTTTGGACTTCTACAGTGTGTTTATTCTAATGAAGTTTTTATTGCCTTGTTTGATGCTTGTGATACTTTTTTCCTCTCTTATCTTGCCATTTCCTTACAGTAGTTATTTTTCTTCCTAGCACCTAGGTTTTTCAGGGAACTTTTATTTATAAATTTTAAAAAGTGTCTTGTTAAGCTGGTTTTCAGCTGCTTTTATCGTAAAGATGTGGCCTTTCTCATATCATTCTTTGTTCAGTCTCTTTAATAATAAAAAGGTATATTCTAAAACTATCAGCTGAGTTGTCAGGAGTCTTTAGGGAGTGAGTAAATTGTATAAGAACAACGTTTTTTGTATTTTAAAATTTTGTGGGGTGCAATCAATTAATGGTATGTCATTCTGAGTGTAATGTAGGAAAGACTTGCCTAATTCGATTGCTTTCAGTGGCAGCCAGTGAGATAGCAAAGCCATATGAAAAAGTTGTTGATAAAGTAGAGGTTTTGGAAAGCCTAGTTCTTAAGTAGTGTGTCTTGCTTTAGGTATTGCCAGAGTGGAAGCACTGAAGAGAAGCTTTCATGTACTACGGTATCTGCAGTGTGGGTGGTATCACTGTCCGCGATGGTTGCAGAAGGTATTATGTCCATAGCCTGGGCACGTAGGTGCATCTCTTACAGGCAGATGATATACATGAGATTGGAGAAAGGGGTTGAAAACATAAATTATAACTTATTACAGGAAATAACAGACTGTTATTCACATGAAATCAAATGCCAAGGTACTATATATGTTTAAGTTATGAATTCATTTATGATTAATGTTCAATTTGTCAGTGTCCTAAATTCTGCCATGTTTCAGATTTAATTAAATTTGAGATACCGGAGTAAACAATAAACTCCAGGCCCTTCCCTTCTTCCACAAATCACTTACAACCACCACGATGCTGTCTCAATCAGGAGGGCTTTGCTAGACACTAAAGACCTGTAATGCCTCTGAGGCTGCTGCTTGCACAGACGAGCAGGGCCCACAGTAGCCTTGTGAGTTGGGCAGAGATGAAAGTCCCATAAACTTAAAGTAATGTTGTCTTCTGGTATGTGTCAGCAGGTGGGAGAGGAGAGGTAGCTGGGGAGAAACAGCCTCACGTAGGAAGAACAGCATCTCTCTCACCTCCAATGCAATCCCCAAGTGAGTGAACTTGATGTGATAGGGGAAAAAAAAAGAAATGCTAGTTCACACAAGTATTACACATTGTGTATTTTTTTTACCATGAACTGTAAAACTTGTGTATGTTGTGAAGACAGAACTATGATTGACATTATACAGGATAATATTTTCAAAACTTTTTGAGAGTCTTTGCTGAACTGCCGTTTTCAGAAATGATTTAAACATTTAGGTACCCAAGTCTCACTGTAACTCCATGAGACTTTCAGCTTCTCCTTTTGAAAATGTGGCTCCAAGTAACTTAGGTGTTTTTTTCTAAAATACTATCATCATGCTCAACTTCATATGGTGTAGGGTATAGGGGAGGGACACACTGAAATACTGCTAGCACACACAAAGTGAGTCCAAGGGCACATGGGGTGTTGATTAGATGGAGACCACCAGTGCCACTCTGAGGTGAACTGAGTTTCTCATTTATTTGCGTCGGGCGTACACTGCGTAGGTAAGCCCAACCTGTCCATCTGTAACTCGTTTCAAACTTCAGGTTGTAGTTAAGTGGCTCCATAAATGTTAGTGATTTCCACATGTAGGCTTTGATATGCAAGTGTCGTTGTTGAGTGTAAAAGAAAATTTAGAGTGTCTCAGCTGTTGGCTCCTTTGCTGCACTCTGGTGCTAGTAAAAATGTAAGACAGCGTGCAGGTTGCAGAATTCTGAAGGTGACAATGGTGTTCTTGGTTACTCAGGTCTAGAAGGACGAATGCTTCCAAGGACTGTCTTTTCCTGTGGACTTCTCCCAACTACCCCTCTCCTATGCAAGCCCTTCCCACTGCACCTTCTGAGTGTTCAGCTTGTCCTCATCCCCTCTGGAAAAGCTGGGGTGAAGCTGGAGTGCTCATCAACTGGGTTATGGGGTGCATCTGTGCACTGTCTCTGATGCATTTTTATTGTTTGAAGGCAGTTCTTTCTGACTTTGTACATTTTTCTTGTGTGGTCAGTTGCCCTTTTCACAAAGGACATGCAACTATGTTTTAAATTGAATGTATTTCATCTTTAACAAGGCCGCTTTTCACAAGTAAAAACCTAATGGAAGCCTAGCTGATGAAGTAAGAATTTTTTGAGATGATTGGAGGCTTAAAATGATAAAGCTTAATTTAAAACCAGGAAAAATTCCAAAGTCTTCCTTTGCTCATTTAGGATGTTATTGCTAGAAGCTTGGGTTTTTTTGCTAAATTATGAAAATGTAGTGCTTTAAAATCTGAGGAATATGTCTTAGTGCAAAGCAAAATGATATCCTGTGTTGAAATGTACAGACAGTTTTGAATCATGTGGTTACTGCCATGAAGGTACACTTCAGAGACTGAAACTAGAACCCCTTCTAGCACTCCCATCTGCATACCTGTAATTCACATCATCTTTAAAAAGGACTTTACCACACGCTCGCAAAGCGCGGGTCGAAAGCGTGCGTATCAAATGTCATGCTGCACTTTGGTCTGGAGGTGGCTGAGGTGTGGGGGAAGATTGCTGTGTTTTTTCAGAGAGGTGTAGCATGGGCTTTTCCCATGCAGAAGGAAAGGCAATTGCAGAACATGAATTGGTGCTTTGTATGTACTCATATATGTTTATACATAGGCTGATATGTTCTTTTTCTGTTCTTTTTCCTGATGACTTGAATTTGAATATTACCTACTGGAAATTTCACAGGATTCTGGTAAACAGTTAATTATTTTTAGGTGATTTCCAGTATGTAATCTCATTAACTCACTGTTTCAGGATACTTTAACAGTATCTTTTTTTTTTTTTTTTTTTTTTTAATGAGACAAACCAGCAGTAGTTACTCAGATACTTGCTAGGAAACAACAGCTGCATAGGTACTGGCTAGATCCTGCAAGTGTGCTGCCAGTTCATCTGAGCCAACATCTTGGTAGGACCCTGGTGTAGCCAGAATAGCTTTTGCAGAAGTAAATCTTAAAATACCAATTTTCGGTTGTATTTTGTACTTCTTTGTTGCTATTTGTTGATGGGGTTTTTTTGTTGTTGGTTTTGGTTTTCAATTTTTCATGAATAACACATAGAAGAGCAATTCTAAGCATGTCTGAGATGTGTATAGTAACACAGTTATAAACAATTTAAAAATCTCACCTATCCCTTCACTTAAGGGATAACTTTTACTGGTGTAGAGATCCTGTAACAGGGGTGCAGATCTGTAGGAAGCAACATTCTCACTGATCAGGGAGAAGCTTGTTTTGCTCTTTCGTTCATGAGACAGCAGCTGAAAATGAAAGCCTGCAACTTAAAACAGTGGCTTTGTTTGCTTACAGCAAATATCCAGATTTTAATGAGGTCAGAGGACTCACTAGATAGCTTTCCAGGCACCACGTACTCACCCAAATCCCTAAATAACCTATCAATAAAATTTATTTAAGTGATGAGAGTGAAGAACTGAAGTAGTATCATTCTTGAGGGTAGACATATACAGCCTGTGCAGAACTCTTGACCCTGGCTAAACTGGGGTGTAAAAGTTTTGCAATAAAACCTGGACTTGCAGTGTGATAGCTTTGAAGTATTGAACGAGCTTGCCAGGCCAGTTGGTTCATCTCAGTTTAGAATGGAAACTAAAATCCCTCCCTGCACCTAGGAGGGAAGCCTAAAGAGATAATAATGACTTAAAATATGCTTTTATTTTTGTACTGGAAGAAGATAAAGTTTTTAAAAAACTTTTTATGCAGAAAAACTGCATTTTGTGTCATATTATACATTTTTGGCAATTTAATTATAGTCTTAAAAATGCATAAGTGCACCATTCTAAAAGCATTTGACAAAAGCTAATTGTGTGTTCTGTGGTCAGCACTTACTGGTTGGTGTTGCATGTTTTTATTCTGTAAGGTTATTGGCAACTAAAAGAGTTATATATTTCTATATCTTTTGTGAAACTGTAATGAAAATGAAGTTATCATTGTGAAGCTTACAGTTTTGACAGTAAGAATGGCCCTTCGATCTCTGTAGGCTGCTGGATTTTCCATACAAGTTGAAACCATAAACATTTTATGGCACTAGATGAATTGCTGGGATCCAAACATAAGTTTGAGAAAAAAGAAAAATATTGAGTGAATGCCTGCATCCTTGAATTTCTTGAACTTGAATTGCTGCAGGAAAGAAGAGCCATATGTTCCTTTGGTAACTTCTAATGCATTGGAAGAATATAGACTACAGGTGACTGGACCAAATCCTGCAGACATCCTGTGTGCAGGAATATGACCTAATTTTAGTAAAACAGGACTCCATGTTCAGCTTGCATTTTCCAGACAGTTGAACGATTTGTCTAAACTACCAGATTAAGTATTTGTATGTCTGTAGTCATTGCGGAGGGAGAGCAGAGTCCAAGACCATGGGCCCAAACCGCAATCTTTAATTCTCTTTTTTGAATAGAAGAAGAGCATGGAGGGAGAAGAGTATTTTTTGAGTTCCTTCTTTGAAAATGAAAACAAAGGAGACTGACATCCCTTTACTTCTGCAGTCAAGTGTCACTCATCCGAAAGTTGTAATAATCAATTCAGAATGGCTACTTACACTTCTTTACAAAAATTGGATGAAAGAGCCTTGCAGATAAGTTAAAGACCACAAAAAAAAAAGCAGCTCATAACTTCATAACTTTAAACTGATTTAGTTGTTTCTTTGAATTGCTTGTTTTTAGTCATGTTGCCATAGGTATCAAAGCAGCTAGCTATTATCATTTCTTTGTAAGGATTCCTGCTTTTTTATATTCACGTTTCAGCAAATCAAAGGATAGGTCTTCAGACACGAAGCAGAAGGTGTGTTGTTTTAAAGATATGCTAAACATACCTATACTGAATCAGTTTAGGTATTGCGGGTACCAGCAGTGCTGCAGATGCAGCGACACTGGATTTGCATATGGCAGCAATGTAATTACATACCGTGCATTCTTAGAAAATGTTTATCTTGGTTGCTAAAGCTTTCTTCTGATTTTGGTGTTTTATCTCTGCTAGCTAGATTAAGCTAGCTCAGATGATGCTACTCACTACGCTTACAGCTTTCTTCTGGTGTTTGAAAGGACCCTAGTGTTAGCTGCCAGTAAGTTTTAACAATACATGCTACTCTTACTGATTTATGTTCAACTCTGCTTCACTTTAAATGGAGACATTCATTTTGGGTTCTTTGCAAGAGTCTACATTATTAGGTCTTTGGGAGAAATCTGAAGCCCTGGACGTTCTGGGAATGGGGGAAGATCCTAATGGTTGGATCTCTGCAATGAATGTAAACAGCCATGCGTCTGCGTGTAAGTAGTGTGCCAGTGACTATCAGTCCGTGAATTAAGAGGATATTTTGTTTCTGGACTTCATGTTACATCAAGGAATAAATAGAAAAACGTCATTGCAGCATCAAAGATAACAACATATGAAAGCCTTATTGTGCCACATAATGAGAAACGGTATTTTGGCTTAGTCTTGTGCATAACTTTATACACGTGACTGACATTAAGGTAAATGTGAGCCACTCATCTGCTTAATATTGCTATCCTTCACAAAGATTTCCCCGTGACGAAGATGGGGTTGTCCTATTCATCTTCCTATGAGCACATGTAGTCAAGTGACAGAAACGCAATTTAAATGAGTAAGGCCTCCAACCTGCTCATGCAGGCGGTGCTGATGGAACCAGTAGAGCTTCTTGTACCAAAAAAAGGGTATTTTGGAGATGATTAGTATTGTTTTTACACTTGCATCTTTTAGTACTGTTTTTTATTTAGTGTCATTTTGCGAAGTAAAGGTTTAGTTCAATCCTCACTTGAAAGAACGGCTTTAAAGCTGCACGCAGTGACTGATTTTCTTTTGAAGAGTTGAATCTATTTAGAGAATCTCACTACTGTTTTTAACTAACTTCTTTGCAATGTTTTCTTTCAACTTTCAAAATTCATTAGCTGTAAACCACGTGTAAAATGTCTTCAGTCTTTGAATTGCTGTTTTATTTAGCAGCCTGGCATATCTGTGAATCTAAATTTTAAAAAGAAAAGTAATTTAGTGAGGAAACGGTTAATAACAAAACGTTACGAATAGTGTTTGAAGAAGCTGTTAGTTTTGCTCAGGAAGTTTTCATTTGCTAGAATTTGTGCTGCCTCATTATTTGTAATATTGAAACTACTTCTTACCAATCATACCAATCACTTACATGAAGAAATGAAAGAAATGTTTGCAATTCTGGGTGCAAAAATATTGAGTTAGGTTTAGTGGGCCAAATTTTGATTTGAAGTAAAATGGTAAGAACCCGAAGTATAGCCGAGAGTGTCACTGAACCCAGCCTTGATTATTGTAACAGGTTTCTTAGCATCTTTTTGGAATGACTAAATTTAGTGAGAAGATGCACTGTAAGCATTTTGTGAACCAAAGTCAGGACTGAGATTCTCTAAAGTTTATGGCTAATGCACCTCAAAACTTGGTGTCAACTAGTCAAAAATCGTGATGAAAGAATCTGGAGGCGAGTATGGAGAGCTACTCTAGGAGCTGCACTGGTTGTGCTGGTGGGTGGTGTTCTCTCCCCAGTAGTGTCTTAGGGGCGAGTTTTGCGCTCTCGCTTCAAGGTTGGTTGACTTTTGGTGGTCGCTAAGCTTCTTTTCTTCTCTGTTGTAGTTGGGTAATTGACCTTAAGTGTCTTCTAGTTTGGGTAATTATACTTCACCTATTTTAAAATTCTCTCTACAGTCTCTGAATAACAGGCTAATGGTAACCTTTATTTCTTTTGCTGGCTGTAGCCATGGCAGCATGGTTTTGCATGTTTCAGTTGTCATTTTTCTAAAAGTTTTGGAACCTCTTGGTGTTTGATGTTTAGGAGTGAAGGAGCCTTAAGTTATTGTTAGCTCAGATTCTCAGCTCAGTTTAGGTCTTCTTTAGGCTGTTCCATCAATATAAAGTTCACTTTAAACTGACTTCTGGCATCTAGGGATTTTTCAGCTATAGAAGAGTAACACAACAGCAGCAGTGAGAGGAAGGTGGCACAAGACGTTGCAATCGAGGTGTGTTATACCTCAACCACTGGGTCAATTCTTGGGGAGCACAATTTAGAGAAGCCATTGGCTCCCTTAAATCATCATGTAGTACTTTCTCCCCTTTTCTTGTAGGTTTGACTATTGGCAGAAGCAATCTGGGTTCACTACTTCATTTTATGTTTTTAGTCATACATCAGAGAAAAACTACTTACCATCAATCAAGCAGTATTAGTATTTACTATTATAGTTTTAACCAGAAGGTATTCTATGTACTTTAGTATTACAAAATGTTTTTAGGGAAAATACCAGGCAGCTCTGTGTCCTCTAACATTCTCCCACCCTGCCCCAAAAGACCTGCTTTTTTAATGCCATCAATACAAAAAGACATAGCTGTGAAATTGTAAATTAATTTTGCTTTTAAATCAGTCGTTAAGGTAGAAGTTTCAATAATACTGCAAAATGAAGTAGTTTCCATAAAAAGATACTTTCACATTTCTTTTTGTTTTATAAAGCATCAATGTTTTTGTCAAAAAACTGCTAAGTAACAAGGTAATATATGTCTTAGCAATATGAAATTACTATTTGCAAGTCACATACAGTTTTGTAACTACTGCTTCTTAGCAGCATCTTCCAGAAGTTGCAGTGTGTTCTCTCTGAATATAAAGCAGTTTGGTAACACTAGAAATGCTTTAGAGTATATCAGCAAGTTGTTATATTGAAAGACTTCAAGAGGCAATACATTAGGCAAAAAGCAGTGCCAGTACCTGTAGAGCACACCATACGTGCCCTTAAGTAAAAGATAATAATTAGTTGTATGTATTCCCATGCAAACTAGCCCAAGTGTTGATGTTTATGAATTGCAGAGATCACTGTGATACCAAGTCAAGCTCCAAGCTGCTGGAGTTGTTTATGCCCATTCAATTTTTAATGTACCTATAAGATGTTTTGATGAGGGCATTTAGTCCGAAGGGATAATCATACCTCCAGTGATTTCAACACAAAAGTAAGGGTAATTCTTCAAAACATTTTAAGTGCGAACTTCCACTTCAGTATCAATAATAAAGAGTAAGAACATCTCTGAAAATATCTTCATATTTTGTTGGCCGAATGTGATTCGGTTGCTTCTGTCACGCTTCTGGGATGATGGTCATTAAAAGTAGTGAAGTATCTGTTGTTAGGTAGCCTGCAGAGTGAGAGCTTATGAATACCTGCTTTGCTAATTAGTTCATACACATTCAGATCATGCGATTTGCACTTCAGTCAAAAGAAAATATTTGACTAGAATCGACTTTCTTTGGCATTCTGTGGTACAGTGGGTGCCGGTGCTGTGTTTCCTAAAACTGCAGTTGTAAAAACTATGTGATTTAAATAAAATTTTAAATAAATTAATTTTAAAATTTAAATAAATTTAAATAATAATTGCAAGGTTATACACAATAGATATATTTTTGGTTAAATTGTACTATGTATATTAGAGCACATGCATGTTGACTCCTGAGAGTTTAACCATTTTGTTATTGAAGAAGTCTCGGTGTTTCATTGCATGTGCCTGTAAATATGGAAAAACTGGTAAAAAATATGGCAAAAAATATCGTAAAAAATGAGTTTGTGCAGAGCCCCTCTGTGCCAAAGGCTCACTGACCAGTGGGGATGTGGTGAGCTGGAGGGTGCCCTTGTATTAGCTGAATCTGTGGGGATGGGAGTAAAAGTTTATTTTCTTTTTTAACTGGAACATGTTAAGATGAAATCTTACTATTGAAGCTCCTTGAGTTATCATGTTTGATTTGTGCTTAGGAAAAAAATAAATTTCCATTTGGGGGTGGGAGGAAACACCTAACACAATTCCTCTTGTTTGTTTCAGTGAATTAAAATACGATACTAGGAAAAAATGAGATCATGTGAGTATATATTACCTGAACCATATAATTTAAATCTGAGCTATCACCACTGAATTATATGATTGGGAGGAGTTTGTTAGTCACCGCAGAAGGCAAAATGTCAGAATGACTAATTACGTTGTTACAGGGCCGAGGAGATATGGTTAATTCCTGAGCAGCAGAACAGGTCTTTAAGCACTGTGGTAAGACTACCCCCAATATAAATATAGCTAATACTATTTCGGTATAATTACATTAGTTGTCATGACACCGTTTAGGAGATTACATCGCACCATTGCTTGCATGGGACAGTGCCGGCAGCTTCGTATAGGGAGTAAATGTAAAGCTGCATCATGTTTTGAACGTGTACATTCATCATGTGTTATATATTAGATAAGAATTTACAATATTCCACGTGTGCCCAGTCCTGAGAGCTCATGTGTGGGTAGGTACAGCTCTTTGCTTGAGGGAGGCTGCCAGAAGCAGGCCCTGTGTAATTTTTAAAATATAGCTCCTGTAATCAAAGACTTGAGCACTTTGATTACAAGCAGCTCCATTTCAGCCATGTGCCTTTCTGGAAAACAGCCTTTTCTTACAATATTTTAAGCCAACTGGCATTTAGCTTATGTTCTGCTGTGTAGCAGATAAGAATTTTTTTAGATCACAAGAGATACTGTATCATGAGTTGATAGCCTCTATCACAGTTTTTCAGTACATCCCCTCTAGTAGTTTTTGAAAAACTTTAATTGTGAACCATTAGTGCAAAAAGAGTTAATTTCACCTTAAATACTTCTCGAATGAGCATGTGAACAGGAGCTTTCCTGTTGCACTTCCCTCTGCTACTTAGCTGTTTCTAGTGTCTGGTTCTTTAGGTAAAATAAAATTACTCTTGTGCTCTAAACGTGCAGAATTCATGTCTGAATTTTGGGGGGGCTTCATTTCCTCTTTTCAAATATAACTACTTATTTTCTGAGCACTTAAACACAGCCAGGGCAACAGACTGATGTAATTCTGTCAGATGCCATCCTGATGTAACACCTCATATTTAAAAAAAAAAAAAGTATTGATGTGTCGTTTAATGTAGATGCAAAGATAATACAAGAAATTATCTGAAATATTCCAACAGAATAATTGTTTTACTAATTTAGTTGAATTGGTGGTGTACAATCTCATTAACCTTTAAGCAGAAATAAATAAAATCTACAAGTGAAGAGGTGCTATGGTCTACATGTGCAAAATATAAATTGCATGAACATAGCTGGTGCACTGAATATCTTGAACAGCAGTTGTGCTTGTCATAGTTCTGCAAGAAAATGATATTTCACAATTGTGAAACATGAAGCAGGGCACTTGGTGTAAAGTCCCACCCAAACCCGATAAAGAGGGATTTTTTTTCTTCTGCAAGAGGTGAGCAGTTGCTGCACAGTGTTACTACTTCTGTGATAGTTGATTCATCCCTTTGCTATGCAAATTTTAAGTATACAAGGATTCAGTACTTTTATTTAAGAAATATGCCTGCAGGCTGTATTGGTAGGCTTTAGGGAGATATCTGGTTTGGTGTGAAATAAATAGTTGTTAAAAGATCACATGAATTTCTGTCTTAGAAGATGAAAAGTGACGCTGTGAGCGTTTTGAGAGCACCCTCCTGTACCCGACACGTGAGCTTGCCACTTGGTTTTGGTTTTTCAAAGAAACCTCACCAACCTCATGGAAAATCACAGAGCTGCAGGCTGGGGTGGGAAAGAGGAGAGTAGCAATGTGTCACCTTAAAACCCCAAGATTTAGACTTGCATTTCAGACACCCTCAGTCCCAAGCTCTGGGGGTTTGACCCTTGGAGCAAATGCTCGCTGGCCCTGGTCGAGGGAGTAGCTGCTCTTGCTTTAACTTCTGTTTTCAGACCATTTGAGTGTTTAGCTTTTAATGAATGGATTTAAATGCCATAATTCAGGTTTATGTGCTAGTCGTAGGCATCCAAGTTTGCATATTTTGAGTGAAATGGGAGGAAAAAAAGAAATCTCAAAACATTTGAGAGAATGCTTTGGTACTTGCAGTTGGTGTTGAAGATTTGTCTTGCTAAAGAAAACAAAACGTTTACTTAAAAGCTATTTGCTGCCTAATGTGGGACACATTTTAATACACAATTACAAAATATAATACCAGTTTAATAAAATTTAGGTTGTAAAATAGCTATTAGGTTAAGCCCAGCCGCTTTTTATTCTGTTACTGTCAAAAATATTAATCAACTCCTCACTTGAGTATGAAATTCACTCTTGGTGCAGTTTTATTATCCTTTCTTTCTCTCATCCAGCAGCATCATTTTTTCTGTGGTGGTTTTTTTTCTGCTGCAGAGGAACAGCATGTTTCGGAAACAGTTATTCCTTTTCTATGAATAACTTTATTTTCGTTTATGTAACTGTGGTGAGGACTTTTATTCCTTAATGAGCTGAACTAAATAAATTAACTTGCTCGTTACCTTTCAGTAAAGACACTTTAGATGACTACTACTTCTGACTTCAAAGTGTAAATCAGCCCAGAAGTTTAAATGGCTGATTTTGTTTCTTGTGCACACTCAGGTAATATCCACTGAAATTAATAATCCTGATGCTTGTCTACATGAGAAAGTTGTTATACTGATTTAGATAGAGCTGATTGAAATAAATTGCAACTTTCAGTGAAGCAGTAGCAGCCCTCCTCATGTGTCTCCTTGTCTCTCCTTTTCCTACCTCCCCAAAATGTGCTCCCTCATCTTAAATTTGTCATTTTTAATTCTGTCCTATTGTTTTCATTGAGAGGGATTAGTAAAGATAAATCTTAGCTTTTGTAGCATTAACATTAGCTTATATCTGTCACATTTGTTGTCTAGCTAGACTAAATACTGCTTTTTTTTTTTTTTTTACCCTGTCACACTTTTCTTGAAAGAACCAGGCTACCTAGAACTTGGTATAGGAGTTTCAGTGAGGAAGAATGATTTAATAATCTTATATTTTCATAAGTTTGATTTTTATGCTGTTTGCCTTTCCCGATGGTCACTGCACACCCATCTGGACAGTGCAGGGGTACGTGTGGGAACCCATTTCTGGTGCTGGTGGTGTTGCTTGGTGGAGGCAGCGCTGCCAGCCGAAGCCATCGTTTCTCAGGTAGCCTGAACGATGGCCTCGTGTGGCTGCGGGGGAACTGCCAGATAATGGCAATTAGGCCTGGAAACCGTTAAAATCATTTAGTCGTGGCTCTTTTGTTGATACCAGTGTCCGAAGAAACAATGCATTTTATAAGGTGTTAGCAGCAGATTTAAAAAAAAAAAAAAATCCAGAGCAATACCCATCAGGTGTACGTGGTGTAGCTTCAAGAAGAATATAGTGTGTGGGATGTGAAGTGTGACAGGGGGATATGTGCCTGAATTTGATTTGATGCGCCTGTTTCCCCACAAATTTATAAGTATTTTTTTCTTCACATTTCATCCAGAAACAGACAAATGAAGAAGAAAATCAAATATTTTGTGGGAAGCGTATGGAGGAGTCTTCCTAGGCCTGTTTTCATTATGTTTCAAAGCCCTTTGGACAGACTTCTGAAAAGCAGGATGTCTGGCAGGCTCCGGGATGGGGAAGAGCGAGGTGCCTGGCTCCTCTTCCTGGGCGTAATGGCAGCCTCCTTTGATCAGATGGACAATTATATTATCTAATTCTTTCACAGAAGTTCTTTTAAAGTCATACGCTGATCAGATATGCTCCTCCAGCTTTTATTTTAAAAAGAAATAAAGAAAAATAATAATTTTATTGAAGTGGAAACACATCACCAACCAGCATGAATTCAACCTACCTGTTATCCTGGCCAGTCAGGATCTGCTTTGCTGCATTTTTCTGTTACCAAAAAAAGCAGTGTTTTTATTCTTTGGAAGAGAGGAAGAGGAGAAAATGGTATCTTACATAAAAGCTTCCTGTCTGCATCATGGACCATACATGTGTGACAGCTGATGCTGTCTGCTGTTGCTTTTCTTTAGTTATGGGTTTTTTTTAGCATTTACATACTCAATTCATATGCCTGCCTTCAGATCTTGTCTGTTCTGACAAAGAATACGCAGATAACTGCTAAAATAGAAGTTAGCAGAAAATTTGGGGGTCTCTTTCATTTCTGAACTTGACAAAATTGTTGTACTTGATTTATATATTGTAGTTCTCTTAGGTAGTGATTTGCTCCTGTATGTAAGTAATGCTATTAACAGCGATGGTGCTTTGAACTGTCATTTCATACCGCTTGAAGTTAATTACTAGAAAACTGAGGTTGTCTTTTTTATGTTAACCAGTTTCTTAGAAAGTATATGTCTTTGCTGAGGATGTCACTGTGAGGTAGGAATAACTACAGTAAACTGAAGAACAGAGCAATTGATCCTTTGATCATGCAAAAATGTAAGCATGTCTCGGACTCTACACTTGAGCATTCCCACTGGCTGTACAGGGCTTACGCAACCGTGTTTCAAGGGTCCCCGGCTTGATAGAGGTTTGAGAAGTCCTCAGCAGGCTCGGCAATAAAACCCAGATATCCTATCAAGCCCAGAGTGCTTTAAGTCTTTGCTCAGACTGCCTAGTAGGCACAGAATGAGGGAGATAATATATTTTTAGCTTTTAAATTCAACGAAACCTTTCAACTGAAGGAATTCTTGACAATTTTAAATGCTCTGTTCTTGCAGTGTTTGCACTGAATGATGAGGAATGGTGTGATCTTGATTTTTTTTTGTTTGGACTGGAGAAAAAACTCTCCCATTTACTTTATATTGTTGCAGTTTAAAGCATCAAATGGTATAGTTTATATTTTCTGTTCTCAGTAGTTCCTCTGAAATGATAAGAAAAACAGACCTTTTATCCTGTAGCATTGTGAGTAGAACAACATATCAGCATTGATATAGCAGGAGGTTGCTTTCAGAATAATTGCAGAGGGTGATCTGATTTTTGTGATTTAATAACTTGCTATCTGCAAAGTCGTATAGATTTGTATGAGGTTTTTTTCCTGCTCTTGGAGGCTATGAAACACAAAACTTGAAATATTTTTTTTTAAAGTGAAAGAGAAAATAAGGGTCACAGCTCAAGAATGGAGAACTCTATAGTGTGAAAAAATAGGGGATCATAGGATAATTTGGGTTGGAAAGGATCTTTGGAGGCCATCTAGTGCAACCTCCTGCTCAAAGCAGAGTTGGCCACGAGCCTATGATACCTGTATCCAACAGAGTATTTAATTATGGAATACTTGAGTATTACACGATCTTTTTCTGTAGCGTCTGCTTTTACAATGCCACTGTCTAGTTTACATTGAGGGATATGACTCACAAGGTTGTCATTTAAGTTCCTTTACATCATAAAATGTACTCTGCAAAAAACTTCAGCTGACTTTTCTCAAGATGTGGATTCTGTGCAATCAGAAGTCAGGCCAGTACCTCACAAGTGTAGCAAGTATCTTCTTGGAGTATATTCTGGGATTATGTATAAAATACAAATGTATTTATACTCTTCCTTAGCACCAACAATGCCTTCATTGTAGGTATCTTTTTTTCTGCAAAGACTTAGTAAGTTTAATAGTTACTATGAAATACTTAGAAGTGTATCTTTTCTGCAAAGAATTGAAAGAGGTTTTTTTTTTTTCTATTGGCATTTGAAAAGCAGAAAAAAGTGACTACTACAACAGAATTTTATTAATGAATGATTTACACTGGTTCCAGCTGTGACCATGTGATTAGTCCTTCACTAAGCAACAATGGGTATTTTCTTTCTGCTTTTATTTGATTTCCAAGAATGTGTCATCTGTTACATAAACTGCTGCCAGTATACCCTGTGTAAACTGGTATTTTTTATTTCCCTGAAGCATAAGATGAATACCCACCCATATCCTTCTGGAAATACTGTTTTAAATGAATTGGGAATTTTATTGACTATATCTGATTCAGCATGCCAAAATCATAAAACTTAAAATATTTATTAAATGCACTAGACTGTAGGATGCCTTGTTCCCTGGTAGTGCAAAAGATAGATTATTTTCACTTTTACATTTCTATCTTAATATTTTATTACAGCAATACAATGTGTTATAGAGGTGGACAAGCCTGCAGATTGAAATGTGGATAGTCCAGATTGTTCCTTTCCCTCGACCATATGGTGTAGTTCTAAAAGCCTTTTGTACGCTGTCTGTTCAGTTAATTGTAAACTCAGTCTTTAACGTACCTTAAAAAATGAGATATATGTGAACTAAAAGTCAGTATATCCCCTGGTAAGTAAAGTTTGCTAAAATATATCTAAATTCACAGTCCTGGTCTCTTGGTAGGTTTTCTTTCTGGGTGAATTTGAAAGTCTTTCACCGTTTCTTGGTAACGAAAGTGAGCGTGGAGGGACAGGTTTTTCCATTTCCTCCTCAGGAAGGGGGGGAGATTTGAGCATATAATGAACATTTCATAATATTTTTGCTTGGCAGACAGCTCTGCCAGTGGGTGATGTGCAGGAACATCGAAGATTTCTGACAGATGGATGGTAGGACTGCTAATACACCTACACATGTTTCAGCGTCTGATGTTCCCGGTGTTTCTCTGATGCCCGAGAAGCTTGTGCTCACACTTTGGTCTGATGTTGCCCTGTGAGGGGCTTTAGAAGAGCAAAACCAATTCTTGCTCTGGATTTTCATCTGCCACAAAGAGGGTAATTTATTACAGTCCTTGCAAAGTGAAGCATTTATTATGGAGGCAAACATTTTTTTTGTGTAATGAAGAGTTTAAAATTAATTATTAGTTTCAGAAGCAATTTGATTTTCTGTTGTCTCACCATAAGAAGCTATTTGGGAAAAGTGACTGTTTTCAGTGAAGATAGGGTTGATATATCTAAAGAGGAAAAAAATAAGAGAGTAGGAGACTCGGTGATTTTCTTTGGGTCCCAACCTGTTTTTAAGCATTGGAGAGTGCTTGCTCATTAGCGGCAGCTTCTGTGGCAGGCAAGGCTCACACCATTCGTGGCTTTGGAGCTAAAAATTCACTAACATTAAAAAAAACCAAAAGGAAAGCCAAAACATTGGGTTTGTAAGAAGTAAATGGAGAGTGAGACTAATGTGCTGTGAGAGGCCTCTCATAATGAAACTTATTGATCTGTACTGAATATCTGAAGTTTTCAAAGGATTTCAGATATTTCTTCTACCACTAGCTGAATACAAAGGAATGGGTAACCTTAGTGAATTTTAGAAAGGAAAAAATGCAACTTTTTTTGCCTGCAGAGGTTAAATAAAAAACTCGTGACCGTTGTTACGCATGCAGAAATGGAGGGAGCTTCAGCAAGTCTTCTCAAAATGGAAAGAAATAGTAACCAATGATGCATCTATTTAGTCCCATTACATAGTATGCTCATTGTGAAATAATGTAGAAGTCGTGAATTTAAATACTGTGATGGTAACTAAACACGAAAATGCTGTTGGAGAACCATAATTTTCCTTACGCTGGCTTTTCGTACTCCTAAGCATATGTGATAAAATATTTTGCTTAGTAGGTTCTTCTGAAACTTCACCTTTGTGGAATGATGAAAAAGGAATAGACCTGGGTTTCTGTGCTGGAGAAGCAGATACGATCCTGCTCAGCTGAAGTATGATCAGGGGGATGCTGTATACACTGACGGGTGTATGCGGTGAAATAAGCAGCTTTTTACTGCTATTCTATACTTTCTTGTCTGTACCATGAAGTCAGTGGGAGCAAGAAAGTATCTGTGGGCAGAACTTTTGCTTCTTGCAATCCAAGTAGTTCAGAAGATTTGAAATGCAAGAAACCACACGTAATGTTTGAAGAATCCAGCTGTAATTTTGAGAGCTGAAAGAGAAGACAGTGACTGAACATTTGTTGCAACTTCCATACGATGTGAGCAGTTTTCAAAGCCTGCAAGTTGCTACTTGCAGAGAGTATATGAATAACAAAGCTACCTATTTTTACTGTACGTTGGCAAATGTAGGCTCACTTCATTAGAACAAGCAGTACAAACAAGATGTGCTAACTTGTATGGTTATAAAAAAGACCTAATTTAACTTTTCATGCTGATTCTAAAATAAGAAAAATAGAAGACATAGAAAATCATATAACTTCAAAAATATTGTTACATTTTTGTTGTAAAAAACCCCTTTATTTAATCTACTTGTATTTTAGTAGCTGGTTCTTTAGCTTGAGTGATGCACATGTCCATTCAGAAACAGTTATTAACAATAACGATTAGTTTGTAAAACAGTGGAGTTGGAGGCTACCACTTTTATAGACTAGATTTGTTAGATCTGTGAAAATACACAAAATTTTTTGGCTGATTTTGAGGATTGCAGCTTTTTCAGCAAGTCTCTTCACAAAGAAAAAATTTAGCATTTTTAAAAATGAGACTGGACGTATGCTTCTTGGACTGGTTGAAAGCATTATTGAAGTAGTTTTACCTCTGTGGGACAGTCTGGTTCCTAGTGGTATAGAGAGGTTCATAGATATGTGTAAGATGTGTTCAAGGTATCAACTTGTAGCGTGCACAGAAGAGGACATGGACAGAAGGTATGAGAAGGAGTGTAGAAGACCAGAGGTTGATAAAATTAGGCTTAGAGGAGTATGTACAGAATAGGTGAAGAAGAGTGTTAGTAGACAAAAGTATTTATGAGCAGGGGCTGGAAAGGGTAGAAAAAGAACAGAAGATTGGGGAGACTGGAAAGAGCATATGGAGTAGAATTGATCAAAAAATGGATGACTCTTTGGCAACATGTTAAAAGCTGTTCCTTTTTCCTGATGGGAAGTTGCGATGTATGAAGCAAACCTAATGAGAATGAGAAGAACGGGATGAAACGAGCCTTAAGTCTTAACTGGGGAAAAAAAAAATCCGAGGTGAAGAGGAAAACTTTGGATTTGATGTGGTAAGATGGAGGAGGAAGAAAGAGATTGTTTGTAAAGGTGTTTTAGACTGTTTGAGTGGGGAAGAATTGCCAGGCAGAGAAGTGAGACGGGAGATTAGGCAAGGAAAATAAGTCAAGGGAGCCATGAAGCTTTTGCTTCTGGAACAGAAAAGAAAGGACTATTGAAACTGGAGATTTTCTAATGAGGAATGAAGCATGATGGGGAAAGAGAAGAACATTTGAGGTTGTAGACCTATCAGATAGGAGACATGGTGGACTTGTCCATATGTAGGAAAAAGTTGGAAGAAAGGGTAGTTTGAGACAGGAGAATTTGATACACCTCTCATCAAGGTAGTAGATGATAGATACTCTGTGAGTCTCCTTTCTAGATTTCATTGTGTCACTGAAAAAGTTTAAAGATGAAAAAGATTATGTAGGGCTAAGGTAAATGCAGAAAAGAAGGTGAAATAATCAGAAAATAAAGTGAAGGAATAGGAAACAAAATAGTAGATGTTAAGAAACATAAATGATAAGAGGAAATCAGGGATTCAGTCATATGAGAAACAATTCATATGGTTTCAAGAAGTGTGGATTTTCCTTTTGAAGATGGAATTCGTCAGCTAACCAGATGAAGAGTGGTATTAATAGAGGACCCAAAATTTTGTCTCATACTCAGTTTAAAAAAAAAATTAATGAAATAATGAAAGTACAATCTGGGTAAAATATGTTTTTGTCTGTATTTTCTTACACGGGCTCACGTTAATTAAAATTAACACTGTTTTTCAGAACACTTTTCATGTGTGGCAAAAACGCAAGTAAATTCCTTCCAGTTTAACGGAGAGTGTGTATTGTGGTGGCTGGAAGTAGGGACATAGGAGTCACTGCTCCTTTCTTCTGCTCTTGGCTTCACTATAAAACTACTGTTGGAAAATTGTGCAGATCACATTTTTTAATTCAAGTTTTTTCATCTGTAAAGTAGAGATAACGACACCTACCTAACTCACAGGAGTGTTGTGAGGTTTAATTAATGTTTGTTAAGCTCTTCAGCATTTTTGGATGAAAGCAGATAAATGAAACCTCTTGTTGTTAATAATGGGAAAACACCAGGCAGAAGATGTAGTACGATTCTGGGGTTGGAGGGAGGAGGTAGGACAGTTACATTTAATTGTTTAAAGCATATTTAAACAAAACAATTGAAAATGTTTGGTTAGAAGTTATATAATTATTAGGTTTATTTATCGAATCCAAGCATTTTCTTACAATTAGCTTGTAAGAACGTGTACATAGATCTGGTGTTTTGTTTCATCTTAAGATAGTTTAGGACTCCTTTGACTTTGAAAAGTTGAGTAAATCATCTATGTTCCCTTTTTTGCCTCCATTGTAAGATGAATTCTTTATAGTCTACTTACATATACAAAACCAAGCCAAGCATTTCTCTGTCGTCAAACACTGTGTCAAGGTTTCTGGAAGGGCTGAAGTGCTGTATTTAGAGGTCATAGACTTTGGAATAACAAGTCAGTAGGCAGCAGTAATGGTAACAAATACGTGAAATTCTGTGTATGAAGAGTATGTGTCTACAGTGTAATTTAAGCAACCCAATAATATGGTCAGGAGAAAATTTTTGAGAAAATTGTTGACAAAAGTAATAGAGTGAACTAGTGTTGAGTGATAAGAAAATCAGTGGGGGCATTAGCCTCACTAAACCTTGTTTCTGAAGCTTTTTTCCTATTTAAGTAGGAAATAGTCAAAACAACCTTTCTAGTTAGAGTCAAAGAAAATGCTGTGTGTATTCACTAGCAAGTTTCTTAGAATCGACTGTGCCTGTAGATGCAAACTTTACAAATGTAGTGGTGTGTCAGCAACATCACAGGTGTCATTATAAATGTCAGCAGTATGTAAGTGGTATTTGTAAATAAGCACAAACATGTGAAATGGTCTATGTTTGTTAGTCAACCATTACGCACCTTCAGTATGCCGAAGCCTAGTGCTTGGTTGAGTAGCTCATGTGAGTTGAATGCACACTAAATATCAAGTGGTGTTACACAGCTTGAAAAGAAAAACAGCTTTAAAGAAAAAAGCAGACTTTTTTCTAAGTCATCCTGTTGATGCCCAAGAAAATGCTTCCATGAGTGTTAAGAAAGGAACTGTCTATAGACTCTAGGAGAAATCCTTTATGGATCTCTCTTGTCCATGCTCATTCAGAGCTTCAGTAGGAAGGCAGAGTGCTGCAGCTCTGAAGAGTAGCTTGAATCATTTTGCATGAATATTGCCCTCTCCAAGGATATTGGCATGCAAAACAGGTTTTGTTCATCTTGGCGCATTTTGAATGCACCTTACAAATGGATTCTTAGCCACTTTGAAATGAACAGACAGAGTTTGGATTAAGTTCTCTTCAGCAGAAGTGAACTAATGCCTGATCGATGCAGATAGGTGGAAATAACTCCTTTTCTAAACTTCTCAAAGCATTTGCTACTGCTTAATTTGGGTGCCCTGTCTGCATTGTTTTCCACTCTATATGTTTGCTGGAGGCAACTTACTCTTCCCTTCCCTGCCCCTTCCTCTCTCTCTTAATTATATTTCCAGTATTCAAATTGGGAGAGTGAAAGTGTCTTCTGGAGCTATTTCTGCCTTAAATGTGGGGCTAAACCAGGTTTGTATAGCACCTTCAAGTATCTACAGCAACTGATCTTTGTGGGACCAACCTCTCTGATGGAAAGATCAGAACTGAAAAGATTCAGAAAGATCTGAATCATTTACTCTGTAATAAGATAAGACCCACGTAACACCGCTCTTGGATTCAGATCCATTTTACGAAAGTGATTTTTGAAAATCTCAACATAAATAGATAACTGATGATAGGTTTAATGTTATCTCCATAAGCTTGTTTGTTTTTTCTAAAAATAGCCAAGAACAGAGGTGTCCAGAGCCAGCACAGCAAAGATGCAGCATCTTTATTTTCCGCTGTGGCTGATGAGTATGGATGCACTAACTTCCCTGGATCACAGAGTAACTTCCAATATACCACCAATAAAATCCACTTAGATAAAGCAAACTTCTGGGGCCTAAACTTTCTTTGCTTGAATTTTTGCAGACTTGACTTCATTGCTCAGCAGAGGGTAGTTGTTACACTGACTGGGAGAAGGTGCAGCTGTGAAGGGTGGAAGTTTATGAAGGTGACAGGGGTTCACAATTTCCCTTTTGTCAGCTGGAAGGTGACACTAAAAATTCTTTAAACTACCTAAATTCATTGGAATTCTAGCAAAGACAGAAACAATTAAAAATTGCATCTTTATATTTTCAATTTTAAAAATTTAAAAATGATTCTACTTCACATCAAGTTTCTGTTGTGTGGCTTGGTTAACAGGTAGGAAGTTTTCCTAGTGCTAATGTTTGGTGTGTTTGGGTTGAAAGCCTTCGCAGCAAAAGGGTTCTTGGCTTTCATCTAGAGCAACAGCGAATGCTGCAGATTTTGCAGGAGTACTGGCAAGTCAGCATTATTTCTGCTGAGCAGTTGCTAAGACTGTTTTGACGAGTACCTGGTGTGTTTTCTCAATGTCTTAAGCGCCACAGTTGACTATTCTTTGTATATGAAAAAAGCATAATGAAAAATAATATCAAAGGTTTTGGCTGTAGCATTGCTTTGAGTCTGACTGCACGTGGAAGACTCTCTGAGATAACCACTGCTTTTACTTTAGAAGTATTTCCAAGCTGTCCATATGCTGTTCTGGGCCTCCAAGAGCTGCTTATGGCTGCTGTGGATGCTTAACTGATGGTATTGCTAAGAATTTCCCCATGACCAGAATAACTGCACACAACACTTTAGTGCCAGTTAGAACAGATCTTTCACTTGCTGGTGAAAACTTGTGATCTTTGTGACTATGAAATGAAGATGTGGGAATATTAAGCACAGACCTTGCATGCTTGAGGTGTAAATGGCTTCTTGTGTTGGCTTGTAATGGTATTTCAGGCATTTCAGCATATCAGCAATGTCAGTAAGAGCACCTACTAATAGCCAGCTAAACTTTAAATAGTTAGGATCTTCTAATGACCTTAAAATAGTTTCTCCAGCTCTGAGCTCTGCAGTGAAGATGTTTTTTCTCTTTACCCCAGTAGTCATGGCCATTACAAACCATACTTAATGTTCTTAAGGTTGGAGGAAGGTGGTTCTGCAGGTTCTCTGGTGCTTCAAGTTGAAGTAGCTGATGAATGACAGCATCATTTCAGTTTTGTTGAACAGGATGTTTGATTTTGATAAGGGTTTTCAATTTTAGGAGGAAGGTTTTAGGAGCATGGCCGGTTGTCTCAAGCAGGGTAAAGGCTTTTCAGACTTTTTTTTCAGGATTGCCAGAGAAGTGATTCTCAAGTGACACTGCTGAAATCCTAAGTGAATTTTATAATATGTTAATGATTTATAACGAAGTAAAATAAAAAAAGCAGCTGACTTTTTGTTAAAGACTACAGTGCAGATTGTGTGCTATAGCCAGATTTGTTACATGCAACAAAACCAAAGTTTTTAAGGAACAGACTTTCTGATGGTGGTGATTTTTAAGGGTGCTTTTGTAATATCAGCCATCTGATAATCTTCAAGGAAAAAATTTACATCTTGACGTCCTCTGTGTGTGTCCTTGCCTCGCTGTTATCTGTGGCAGTGCTAAAAAGGGCCACGCTCGTCTCACGTCTGTTAGGGTCTCCCCCAGATATTAATATTTATTCTTTTTGCAGTATCTGTTTTTAAAACATCAGCTCAGAATCTAAACTTGTTTACAAAATAACCAATATAACCTTCCAAAACAGATTGTTTTGAGATGCTTGCATATCGCTTTTATTCACGAAAAAAAAATATTTCCTGAAATGCTCACTATTTCAATTGACAGATGATAACAGACATCTTTATTTAACTCATGTCAGTATTTTTCAGCTTTCTGCAATGTGTGTATCCATAGATACTTCCCAGTGGAGGAGGTAGACCCCTTAACTTTCTCATACTTGCAAAGTAAAATAAAATGTATGAATATGCTTTTCTTCTTTGCTTTAAGCAAATCCTTGGAAGTGTTTTGCAGACTCTGCAGACAACAGAATGGAAACTAGTGACTTAAGTCATTACATTTGGTTTTCTTGGGTCAGCAGAGATGTTGGGGAACACTTGCAGTGAGCTGTCAGAAAGCTCTGTGGTCGTACTCTGGAGCCTTTAATATTGCTACAGCCCTTCCAGAGGGCTCAGTCAAAACTTCGTAGGGAAATGATTTACAGGAAGCATGATGCTGCACCACTAAATCAGATTGGCAACTCTAATTGCTCTGGATTTATAAATTGATGTGGATAACATATCTTCTGTATGTCAAGTTGGAAATAGGATGTAAATATTCTTAAAATGGAAAAATATGTTTAGCGCCATATAAAGTCCTCATTCAATGTTGTGTGATGTTTACTGTTGAATCTGAGAGCTGTCGAGCGGTTTATGAAAGAGATGACATGATGCTGACTGGACGGAAGTTAATGAGATGTATTTCTGTTCTCATAGATTCATAATATGAAGCACTGGTTCAGCTCTCTCCTGAGAAGACAGGAGTTGGGCAAGTGGAAGATCAAAAATTATTTCATCTGTTGAATTCTAGTACTTAATATTTTAAATTAAGGATTTTTTTTTTGTGCAGGTAACTTTGCAGCCTTGAAGTTACTTTATGAATCACAACACCATCATATCCAAACTGCTGTAGGGATCTAATACTTAAATGTTGCTTCTTATAAACTAACAAAAACCTGATGATTTATTCTTTTCGCTTGGTGAAGGGTTTTGTAGCTTGGCAAAATCCTCATGATTATAATTTTAAATTGCTTGTGTTGTGGGTCTTTAGGTGAATAACATGGCAGATACATTTAGCACCCCTTTTGAAGTCCATTTTCTGTCATGATTGAATTTCATTTTGAAGTAACCTTACTGGAATGTGTTGTGAAGTTCACGTTTCTGTCTCTCGGTGATACTGTTCCGTGTGGGACTCTTCCCGGATTTCACAGTTGAACTCGATTTGACAGTAGATCTCATCCCATCCTTTTTGTTGACTCAAGGTGTGACTGAAGATGCAGATCCTTTCATCACATATTCAAATGGATAGTTTCTGACTGCAAAATAAATCTGGCTTGTGCCCACTCAAAAGTTGCTGCCAAACATCTCAGGCTACCAAGCCTAATGTTTAAATTAATGTTTAAATTAACTCTTGCAATTCCAGCTTTTGTACAAGAAGAGTGTTTTAAGTGCTGAATGCCACATTTCGATAATATGAGAATGATTTGTTATTCATCATTTAAGGTTTTACTACTTTAAAGTTTCTGTAGAAAACAAACCAACTTTTTGATGTAGAGTGATTCTGCTCTGTCATGGAGAAATTAATGATGGCTTCTAACAAGTGTTTTGCCTTTTAATCAGTTAGCTAATACGAACTATAAGTCTTTCAAATAAAATTAGTTAAAATATTTACAAGTAATTTTTTCAAGTGGATGTATATGTTCTTAAACTGGCTGTGAATGCAGGCTGTAACGCTTACCTTTCTATACAGAAGCTGGTCTGAAGCCCAGAATGTGTGGAACACATTTCTCATCATATTCCTGATAAATCGGAGGAACTTCAAAATGCCAGCCCATTATTACCAGGCTGGTGCTTTTGCTATAATAGGGAACCAGCAACTAATATGTCTCCTGTCAAGTTTAAAAATAGCGCTACATCTCCTATTACCACACCTATTAGTTCCCTATCCACTCGGAGATACTCTAAATCAAGTATCGTTCATCTATTTAAGCCTAATGTAAGCCTTCAAGATCATCAATATTATCAAATTTATAGTAATAGGTACAGTACTGGAAGAGATGGGTCTTGTAAACTGTCTTGAGTCTTCAAGCGCTGTAAACACAGTCCAAATAAGTTGGATAAAACCAGCATACCATTAAAGAATATTAGCAGTCTCTGTTAAAGTAAGTTATCACTGTTCCAGGCTTTTGAATTACATAGCAAATGGGAGCTCATAATTAAGTGTTAAATCAGAATAACTAATCTTCTATCAAATACAGTTGCTAACCTTGCATTTTCAGGTTATACTCTCATATTAGGTCTGTACTAATTTTACTTTTTTTCCCCAAAAAATCCTGATGCTGGCCGGAGAGCTACCCACAATAATGTTAGAACTTATTCTGAAGATAATTGTTGAATATCTACTGCTTTGCAGCATATTCAGGTTGACTTCTGTAACTCTAATAGGACAACTAAAGGGAGGAGGCAGAGGACCAAACTGGGGAAGGTTAATTCAGTTTGCTGGCAATGGGTAGTCGTGGCTGTAGTTGTTTCTCTGGCAGAGCATGGCCTTGGTTCTCCATCACACCTCTTCTTTTCTTTTCCCCTTCTCTTTTGGCTTAGAAATCAAGAAAATTTTCTCCTACTTAAATATAAAAAATACTTTGCTTTTGTTAACCTGAATTCACAAAAATAGTTTACAGACTATTTAGTATCCCTGATACCCTGTTCTGAGTAGTGTTTAGTCCCATGTACACCTCTTAGTAGGTCAATTAGAGACATACAAACCAAGCTGTGTATTGTAATTGCTGTTCACAATGTGCTGGGAATTAGATTGGTCAGTGAAATTTCCCTGAAAATGTCTTTTGAATGCTGTGCTCCAAAGGAGGATGTATGCTTCCCCACTGAGGTAGTGTTGGCTGTATGTGGTTTTGAGTTAACCATAAATGTGATACACAGATGTTTTTCTCCACTGGAAGAAAAAAAAAAAATTTGCAATTATTTACTTTATTCAATGTAGATTAAGATCTTCAAAGATGTTGGCTGAGGACAGCTAGAAGTATAGGTGCAAAGTATTTATGACAATCTTAGACTGGGTCAGGAAAGAAGGTGAAAAAGAAGATCCTAAGGATTTTTTTTTTTGCTTTTCTATAGCTGAAAAAACCCAAATTCAATTTACAGCAAGAAACGATGAAGGTCATTAGTGCCTTTGCCTAGATAAAATAATAAAACAATTTAAATGCTGAGTTTTAAAATGTGTACTCTGCATATGCATTAACTTTTTTGTAAGGATTTATAGCAATACTGTTTACTTAGCATGCACGGGATAATGTGCAGATTTTACAGCATGTTACTTTCTAAATATGTAGACTCCAAAAGGAACCATTACTGTCTCCTGTGTCAGGGTGTCTCTGGATTAATAGCTGTGGGACATCTTTAAACTGTAACTTTCAATTCCTGCTGTTGCATTTCAGGGTTGAAAGCACAGATGTAAGAACTGAACCCGGCAATCCTCGCAGTTTGCTTTTTAGTTAAGATCAAAACAATTCTTTAAAAATTCCATTGTTTGCAATTCTAATTGCATCATCTCAAGCTCTGCTGTGCTTCTTACCTATAAGGGATACACGCCTGCCGCACGCTTTGATGTGTGAGCATTTTGAGGAACATACTTCTGAGAATGAGAAAAAAAAATTATAGTTGCGTGTTTTAAAGTGTATTACAAGCAGCTGATTTTTCAGTATATATGTATTTACAGTGATCTTGAAATAGTCCATAGGAGAATAGCTTAGCAGTCCTTTAAGCAATAATTTAGCAGTCCTTCAAGCAAGTACTTCAAATAAGTATCATAAATAAGTTTTAAACTAAAAGGGATTTTGAGGCAGAGTTCCGAGATGGGAACTTACCTGAGACCACTGGGACTTGCACCATTTTCTCCCATTCGCTCTATTTTTATTTCTGACTGGGAATTGGTTGTCAATGTAACAAAGGCAGTTTTTGCAAACGTAGACGTATCACAGAATCACAGAATCGTCTAGGTTGGAAAAGACCTTGAAGATCATCCAGTCCAACCATTGACCTAACACTGACAGTTCCCAACCACAGCATATCCCTAAGCGCTAAGTCAACTTTACTCTTAAACAAGGGATGGGGACTCCACCACCTCCCTGGGCAGCCCATTCCAACGCCTAACAACCCGTTCTGTAAAGAAATGCTTCCTAATATCGAGTCTAAACCTTCCCTGGCGCAATTTGAGGCCATTACCTCTTGTCCTATCGTTTGTTACTTGGTTAAAGAGACTCATCCCCAGCTCTCTGCAGATCATAAGCACAGTAAAATTAAATGTTGTGTTCTAGTGTTTAGTGAAACAAAAACAGGCAGTGCAATCCATACAAGTTTCAGTGCAGACAGTGTTTAGCATCCTTGGTCCCTGCAGGTAATACTGGTTTTTGGTGTTCTGTAGGTGTGTGCAACTCTCAGGTTGTGTGGACAGGGCAGACTGTGGTTTATGGGTGTCACCAGTAAACTGATATTAGTGCTGATGCAGACGTCCAAATAAAGGTGAACAATTCTGGTTTACCGCATTCTCAAAAGAAGTAGAGAATTTCTTGCTTTTTCCAGTTGACTTATATAAAAGATAAATTAAGTGGCATTCTCGCTTTGTGCACTTACACAGTTTAGTAATGACAAACCTTAGAGCCGGTACTTTTGGGTGATCTAAATAGGAGTTAAATTTTGGTCAAACATTAAAATGTGATTGTGTTTAAGGTATAGCTCTGGGGTTTTGGTGAGTCACTGTCATGAGTGGGAGGGTAATGCAGGCTCTTTCAATCTAGGTTTGTGTGTGTGTGTACATGCCACATCCACGCTTCGGATGGGCCAGGAGGGAGAAGGGGTGAAGGAGGAAAGGTAAAGACCCTGTAATAGTCCTCTGGAAAATCCCATTTTATCGGAATGGGGGACATGAAACCTTTCTGCCTGTACTAGGTATTACGGTGTGTTTATCTGAAATCATCAAATTTTTAAGTATGTTTGTGTCCACAATGCATACCTGATGGGTTTTGTAGTCAGTTGAGTTGTTAGATACTGAACCACGTGTGCTCTGGATACGGTGGTGGAATAAATTTCTCATACGTGTGGGACTGTAACCGTTAAAACAATCATTACTGAAACCATATACCTTATTTCCTGTAACTAATAGCAGCTCTCTACCTATGGAATATATTAACAATTATTCCTTTGGTTTTGGATTGTTGCTCAACTATTTTGTTGGACAGATATTTAAACATGATCTGTAATTTATGTTGTCTGAACGGAGCTAATTATGGCTTTCTGATGTGAGCTATGCTAATGTTTGTGAAACCACATTTCTGTTTATAAGACAGAGTGAATGTGTGTTCTTTAATAAATCATGGAAAATGATGAGTTTTCTCTACCTATATTGGTTAACAAAAATACTTTAGTTGGTGTTCACCTAGAGCTTAAAAAGAAGCCATGGTTTTTGTGGCTAGTTGAACAGATAATTCTTCCGTGCCATTAAAGTAAATATTTATTTGTTACTCTGTATAGGACTCAGAATTTCTTTCTTTTAAAGGAAAATTATTGGGTCAGACAGCAGTGGCCCATTTAAGGACTCCATCACTTGCTGTGTGGTAGAGCTGAAGCAAATGACAAAAGTCCTGGATGAATGTCACTGTGAGATGCTGGCTTTGAGACAGCACCTAATTACCTACCTAAATATCTTGGTGCTTCAATATACCTCTCTATTAGTCATGTCATTTTTGACACTGTTACTACTTGGAAGGATTTACTTATTTCACATAGTTTCTTATTAATGTATATCCTGAAGGATGTGCTGCTACGTACGGTGTAGGCAGGGTAACAGATTTTGCAAGCGAAGGGTGCTCCAGCCCTGCAGCTGGGGTTGAGCTGTTAGAGGAACACCCAGGATTGCTGGCTCCAGAGAGGAAGCACTGTAATGAGAAAGGGGAAGCAGTTCTGGTTTTCTAATATTTGTTGTTTTCTTTGAAATGGGGAAAAGAATACCTGGAGTGATTTGTATTTAATTGAGGATTGCATTCCATCAGATACGGTGAATGTTCTCAGGCCATTTATCAGCTGTGTCTTTTCAAGACCTCTGAGGAGTATATGGTACATATTTACCTTAACTTGGCTAGGTCAAGGGAAACGAAGCAAAAATAATAGATGTTTTTTTTGTATGTGAACAAAACTGGAAGTCATGTGGGCGAAATATGAGGTAAATGACTGTGTCCTACCTCCTCTGTGCCTTTTTAAATACAAGAAATTATTAGTTATATATAATATGATTTCCTTTGCATTATCACTGTATCTATTTAAAATAGAAGATTTATTGACTTTTTCATTGCTCCAGCTTAGTCAGTCCCTGAAGTCGATGTGACATATATTGTCCTGCCATTATTCTTTAGTAGTTTCATATTTAGGTAGCATCTTGTGAAAAACAAAACAAGAACAAAGCATGCCATATACTGCTCCTTACATAACATTTTTTTCTAAACTGAATTTGATGTATATTGCTGGTAATTTATACAGATCATACAACACTAGAAGCCTACAAGTGCTAGTGATGATTTTAGTGACTTTAGTACCTAAAAATTTTTGGGAGCGAGAGCTTTGTAAGAAAACCTTTGAGCTTCAGATTGTCTCTGAAAAATGTGCCATGGCTGCTTTTCACCCTCTTGTGCTGCTCCTGTGGGGTCTCAAGTGTTATTGTGAAGAATTACATAGCAGGAGCCATCTAACGCTGCTCCATGATGGAGCCACAATTTCAACGCTGTTTCCCAATGTAAATAGCCAAAGCAAGTTTATTGTATGGCAATATTTGTCTAATATTTGCACAACGCATTTTTTTTTTTAATAGATCTAAAGGTAGGGTAAATGCAGAGTAACCTAAATGTCAGGATCTTTAAGCAAGAAGGAAACCTGAGAACTGAAAAAGTCTCTTACCGTCAGCACGTACAGTCATTCTCTGTCCCCATAAGGGACATACAGTGAAAACTGTTGCAAAATAAAACCAAAAAGCACATTGTCGATTCAGCTAAACCTAGCGACAAAACTGGTTTCAGAACTAGTCTGATGAAGTGCAATTTGATCAGATATTTCATGAACGAATTACTTTATTACTGATATCGCTAATGATTTGTAAATTAACTGCAGCTCATTCTCCCTGAGTTACTGACTCAGTGGCATTTACCAACTTTTCACATACCCCCTTTTTTAGGGGCTGAATTTGCAAAACGCTTCCCTCTAGTCCTTTGAGTTAAATTTTTGGCGACATTTGATGACAAGCATAGCATGATTAATTACAAATTGTTCTTTAGGTGAATAGTGCATATTCTAAAACACAGCTTGTGTTTTTATAGCAGTTATTACCCTTCAGGCTCCAAAAGGGCTTTGGAGTAGAGACTATGATTTCGGTTACATCATTGTAAATTCAGAAAACGTCAGTGATCACACAAAAGTGTGATTTTTGAAATTAGGTCAGTGGAAAAGAGATCAGTATCTGCATTGCTACCTGAAAAGAAGCAAGCTCCAAAATGGAGTGAAGCCTCTGCTTCCAGAAGGCATATTTGTCCAAAAAATAATTAATTTGAAACAGTATGGGGGAGTGAATAATAGAGCAAATTATAACCTGAATCCAGGCTGGATTATGGCAAGAAAGTCAGAGCACGGAATACTTTTTCTCTTGCTGATTGATCTGTAATGACCCAGGAGATCTACATCACCGTTTCAGCTTGCACCGTGATGGGCCAATGACTCAAAGCTATCTAGAGGTTTCTTATATTTTGTCTTCCAATTAAATTTATTCAGTGTTTTTTGTTGCTGGCTAGTTGATCTTTTGATAGCTACAGTGCACTTGTAAAGTGGGTTTTTTATTTGTTTTCTACCCTCTGATTACAGAATACATAATGTCTTTAACCTGAACTGAATTTAACTAAATTTCAAGGTTGAGGTGGTGACTGAGATTTTCTGGAGAGGATGTAGTTCTGTGTTGAATTCTCACTTCTCGTCACCAGAGGGTTTGAGAAGATAAGGATTACAGTTTGAAACCACTAGAAATTACTAGTCAGGAAAAGGATATATGGTCTTGCAATATACAGCATGAGATATGAAGCTTAGTTTAGGGGGAGTCCTCCCTTGTTAGGGTATGTTGAGAAGGGAGCTATTAGAGAGGCAGTCATGGATGATGGAACACATTTCAGGGTTTTGTTTTCAACTTTTGTATGGGATGGTTTTACTTGAAGCATCTGAAAAGCAGCTTTTCAGTACCCCAAGTCTGTGACTCATGAAAGAGGTGAGCAATAGTCACAGCGTTTTCATCTTTCCCTTCACTTTGGGCAGCACGTTTTGCATCCTGTTTGTGAGCAGCTCTGTGGCTTCTCATCTGAGAGCTTCCTTAAGCCTGCGATACTGTTCTCTTCCAGCCATTTTGGAGTATTCAAAACAAATAACATAGTTTACATCTCCTGTAGGGTCTGAGCATGTTGCTTGGGTGGTGATCCCAGTGGTGCAGGAGGGAGTCCTGGGGTGATGCTCAGACTATATCTCCTCAGGCTGCTCTCTGGCTTTAAGTCACTTCCCCAAATTACCATTATTAGCAACTGTTGGGGCTGAAGTGTGTTTGAATTGTTCTTTAGTTTTATGCAGTGCCAGGAAAAGGGGGGAAACCTATGTAAAAATGAATAAACTGCTTACTAATCTATCGAAGAATTGTGTGTATTTAAGAGTGTGTAAAGTAAAGCTGCTTTCAAATATCTGGTTGAAAACAAAACAATAAATTCAAAATACAGCTTTTTTTAAAAGTCCTGCATGTTCTGATTCATTTAAAAATTACAAACAGTATCTCTTAATGATTGAAACTAATAGGTGTGATAATTTTATCATCATAATTGCTAAGTAGCCTTTTCTGAAGTAAACTCATTAATATAATATGAAAGATTAATTTCATGTGAAAAATGAAGACGCTATACGGCCTTGCAATAGGTTTCTGCTTTTTTCAATATAATTTTCTTAAATTAAAAAAAAAAAAAAGTATTCCTAAAGTCAAATATTTCTCTGTTGTCATTTTCAGAATCCAAAAGTCCTTGGAAAATGAGTGTTCTTCTCATTGAAGCCTTTTATGGTGGTTCCCACAAACAGCTGATGGATCTTCTCCAGGAAGAGCTACAAGACAACTGTGTCCTCTGCACGCTCCCTGCCAAGAAGTGGCATTGGAAAGCACGGACTGCTGCTCTTTATTTCATGCAAACAGTGCCCGCAAGTACTAATTACAGGTAACCCAGGAATTGAATAATTTCTAAGCTCAAATTACAGAGAGGCCTTCAACCAGGTCTCTTGAGCTGAATCTTCGGTTATGTGCATGCAGGTATATATGCGCAAGCCAGTGGAGACTAGCGATGGACAGTACAAGTTTTGTGTCTTTCATTGAATTCTTGGGGTGTAATCAGGAAATTACTGCCATGTTTTAGAGTTCCCTAGACTATTTTGTCTTGCATCGTGAGTCCCTGAGAGTCTCTAAGAGTGCAAGTATATGGAGACTTGTTTGTGTATGCATGTATACGTACATCTTAATTTAAAATTATCAAGTGATTTCAGTAATACTGAAAGGTTTAAGCTGTGCTTCACAGATTAGGCTGAAAGATGGCACAGATGTGAACACTGCAAGCTTCCTCACTTACCTCTGATGTATCTATTAGCAAGTCTGATTTATCAGAGAGTACTACTCAGGCTGACCTGGAGGATTAAGGGAGCAGTTTTATCTTAATGACGGTCCGGTTCCGTGATGTGCCAGCAACTGTGGATGTCAATTATGCATTTATGTAAGTGGCAAATTTCTATCAGCTAGAACCTGAACTGATAAAAGCAGACTATTTAGGTCAGCAGATATCTATCATGTAGAGAGAATCAGTCACTCCAGAACCAAACTGTCTTTCAACCCAGCAATTTGGCTTGGCCTACCTGATCAATTGAGATGTGGCAAGACGATTGTCTCGAGCGGTGACACAGCACGTGGTGTGGTGCGTGCTCCGCTCAGGGCACGCAGCAGAGCATCACGGCGTGGGTAGTACATCAGCACTCAGTTGGCTTTGCACCTTCATGGAGAGAGACTGTTGGTGCACGGCACGGGGATGTTTTAGCCCAAGCAGCTGCTTTTCAGCCACAGAATAAACTTCAGCAGGACCCTGAGCACACCTAAATGATGTGCTAGCTAGTTACAGTTTAGAACTGAGTCTGGTATTTGTCACCAGGAGCAAGTAGACATAGCTGGCTGGGGAAGGAATGTGATTTTTCAAGAATAGATCTGGTGCTGTAGAAGGCTGCTACCCAACACAATGTCTAATCCGTTCTGGGATGCATACTATATAAACGTGCACCTTTTCTGTGCCTGCTTCTGGCTTGCATTTAAAATAAGCTACCATCCCAAGCCAAATGTTATAATTAATTTTCCCCGGTTTGTCTTGTGTGAGGCATTTAGCTTTGGTTTCCTATTGCTTTCCTTTCGCAACAATTTTGTTTTGGAGGAGTGTATATGACAAACTGTTATGTAAATTTGTCTTGTATCGCAACCACATCCTCCAACGCATGGCAATGTTATCTGTGTTCCTTCAAGGTCAGCAGCCCAAGCTGTCCAGCACTAACTGTATTAAACTAATCAGACATCACTCATAGACATACACTTCATTAGTTTAACTTACAGTTACATTGACCTAAGATAACTTCACTCCAATTTGTCAAGTAACCCACATCTTGGGGGAAGGGGGAGGGAATGACGACCAAAAAAAAAAAAAACCAAACCAAAACCCCACAAAAAAACCAACAACCCAACAAAAAAACCCTCAACCCAGCAGCTTGAAAACTCACTTGAAGTTAATAAACTTGCAATCTGTCATAGACTTATGTGCAAATATAACCTTTACTGACAGCAAATAAATCTGATCTAACCAATAGAGCATCTTAAAGAGAGGAAAGCTTTTTCTTTGCTGTTGCTGTTAGGGTTTGATCAGACAGAATCGAATAGTCAAAGTTGACAAAGATGCGATGTTTAAAAAAGTGTGTACCTCATCCTCGCAGGCAGAATAAAATTTTAGGAACAAGGGCTGATGTGACTGGTGAGAGGAAAACTGATTAGAGGTACCTTCTACTTTACTTGCACATTTTTAATGTTTGTTTTGTAATTGAATGTTTCAAGTATTTTATTAAATTGAAAGTATAAGTGCATCAGACTACAACCTAATGAGGCTGAGTACTCCCTCCTATTAAAAAACCCATTGATTAAAATTAACATTGATTCTTCTATTTCTAGCTTGCTAGTAAGCACAAAAGGTCTGCTTCCCAGGTAGTAGTTTAAGACTAAATTCTCATTGCAAACTGGCAGGAGTGTGTGTTTTGAATTACACATTTAAATATTTCAACCTTCTTGTGAGGTCATGGGAAATACTAAATTTGCATTATTTATAATATTGACATTATTTGTAGAATAAAAATTTTCTTTTACAAGTGATTTTCATAAATGTGACATTTCATAAATACCTTGTTTCTATTTGTGCGTTTAATAATACAGAAAGGTCACAAATATTTCGAGTGCAAACACTTGGTAACGGAGCTGCATTACTAAATTTTTCTTTTCAAACTGTACTTTAATTCAAGATGCTGGTACATATGAGAAATAATACTGATGCTAGTAAGTCTAATAGTGCTATACATCTATACAGCAGTAGCACACATACGTTTTAAAAGATTTATACTTTTATACATACAAGCTGATTATGGGAAGGAAGCAGTTTGTTAGTTTTCAAGTGATGTTCAGTGAGTTAAGGAACAATCTTAAAAAGTACTTTTGAAGCAGAGTATACAGTGCAGAGTCATAGATGTTAAATTCAGATACTTTGCAGTGACCAGGGAGTTTACGTGATGAACTTGCAAATACTTTTATTGGAGACACGTACTCCCTTCAGCAAGAATTAAAGCTGAATTGATAACAAGCAATGCATCTAATGTTACTTTTGTGAACAGTGCGGCCAATATCTTGATGTACAACAACATTATGTTCCCGTGCAAGAGTGAGGGGATCTACCCAGAGTTGTCACAGGGAGAGATGTCCTCACCCTTCAAGGGGAACACATGTAGGTATTATGGAAGGTATTGGACACTTAGTGTTTTATCTGCAACATTGCAAGGGTTTATATTAGTTCCCTGATGCAAAAGCTGTGCTGTGTTTCTCAAAAAAAATGTTGCTTTTCTGTTTTCGTGGCTTGGTTGTGCAGTGTGTCCTTAAGCCAGCTCACATCTTCATTCATCTCCTTAAAGGAGGACAGAAGCCCTGATGAACGGGAAAGATCAGGCATGCAGCGAGTCCCTCCAACTTGGAAGGCCATAAGGATAGTTTTTAAAGGTGGCTTACTTGGCTAGAAAACTTACAATGGTCTAATATATTGATGTACAGCAGCCACAGAACTGAGCGTTTTTAAGAGCTTTCTTAATTGCTGTACAGACTCATGTGGTTTTTCCTTAATTGGAAAGAAGGTGCCTGTTTGCACATTGCATTAATACAAGGAGTTTCATCCTTGTGATGGCAATTTCCAAATCACAGATTTGAAATGTACTGAAACAGGGCAGAATTACTGTCTGCTATCCCTAGACAAGTTTTTCAACAGTTAGTTTTGTTAGCAGTTGATGGAATATTATAATCTTCGTTCCGTAAATTAGGAAGGTCCAGCAGAGAGACGTGACCTCCCCAGGCTGCTGGCAGCCTGCAGGGCTGCTGCGTTGTCTGCTTTGTCTCCCAACTTGCTTCAGACAGCTTAAACTCTTTGATAAATGTAGATGTCTGATCTTGTCTACAGTTGTTTTCCATAGCATGTAGTGACTATTCAGTAATTCTGGAAAGCACGTAACAAAAAAGAATATTTTTAGCCTTTTTTTTTTCTTCTTAATTCAATGGAAGTTCTCAAATTTGAAAATACCGTTGCACAATTTAATAAAAAAAAGGTTACTTTTCTTTTTCTGTTATTCTGTTCTTTATTATACTGAACAATTTTTTAAATTTCAAATAATAAAACAGTTGGTATGACGCACTAGATGAAAGCATTTTATATTTTAGGGACTATCCTCAACAGAAAGTAGTTCAAACCCAAAGAAGTTAGTAATATAAGACTTAGATCTGCAAAACAGAGAGACTAAACGCAGTGGAGCTTCCAGTTTGTTTTAATAGCACTGCTAGATTATTTTAAATATATATATATAAATATTATGTGTAGCATTCAGTATTGCCCCCCAGGTAGCTGTTCATTATGAATAAAGATTTTATTTGTAACAGGCTCTAGCCCTAGGGTAAATGTTAGCATATATATACCCCTTGATATTTGACAACTATATTTTAAAGACAAACTCTCTGCTTTTTACATTTTACAAAAGAGAAAGCAAATCATTGTTTTCAATTAATAGAGCTCTGCAAAAAAACAAACCTGGGGAGTGTGGTGTTCAGCAATGTATGGTATATTCCAACAGTATATAATGTAGATGTGTGGTTTCGGTGTGGTGTTTATTTTTTTTTTTTAATAACCTGTTAAAAGTACTAGATTTAGGAATGTTTCAGATCTGATGCTTTCATTCTGTTCTATAAGGAGAAAAGATGTTATTATACAGTGAATTCTTTACTAACTGATGGACTGATGTCACCTAAGTGTCCTCTTAAAAACAGTGATGTTGTAAATTTTTATTCCAATGATTATTTCAGACCCACTGAAAACATAACACATCTTGCATGTGTGAGCATTCATAAGCTAGAGTACTTACTGTTTTCTAGATATTTGCTTTTAAAAAAAAAAAATACCTGCAAGTAATATGTCCTGGGGAGGATGTTGGAAGATGTGAATTGAAGCAAGGCAGGGCAAATTTTGGCCATTTCATTAAAGCTGAATACATAGATGCCATTTGTGCTGGGAACATTTCTGTCTTTTTACACCTTTATGTCAAACACTGGAAGTGCATCTTTATATAATCTTTGTAGAGAGGGGAATAATTTTCCCTGCATTAGAGGCCTTCCCTGCATTTAGCCCTAATAACACTCAGGTAAGAAATAAATAAATAGTGTGTGAGTAGCAGGTTAGTTAAGTAAAAGATAAACTTGTGCCTGCAAATTAAAAAAAAGTTTACCTGATACTATTTTTTTTTTTTGCATCTTTCATGTTGTTTTCTTCTGAATATAGGTGAATAAAACCTGAATCTCATTTATGGTATCGACTACTCAAAGTGTGTATTTTGGTCTTACTGATGACCTTTGTTACATTTGAAGATGGGATGTGGCTCACCTTCTTGGAATTGCTGAATAATTTTCTGCCCAGAGCTTTTCATAGTTTCACACCATTTCTTTGTTGCTCGGTGTAAAGTTAAGTGATTGTGTGTTTTAACTGCACTTTTATGTCAGATGCAGTGGAACCCGCTCCTAGAGAATAGGCTGAGTTGTCCTTTGTACTTTAGTTGGTATAAAGGGATGAAGATATAAGGTGCCTAAATGTAATAGCCAGTGCTCCCTGAAGACGGGGTTCAGATCTCATCTTTGTTTAAAAATAACATGTGGGTGTAACTTACTCATTTCTGTAGCCTCACTGAGAGATACAAATAACGATGTTCTTACCTTGCTGTAGAGATGTCCAAAGGAGGGTACAGGAGACACTGCTTAGTCCCGTGCTACTCTTTTACGCTCCCCAGCTGGGTAAAGGGTCATTACTTCTTTAATTTCATCAGTGCTAAACTTGCTTGTGTATTTTTTTTTTTTTAAGCAAATCATTTGAGTTCACCAAGGTTAGTTCACACGGGCTTCTGCAAACACATACACGTTTGTCCTGCCCACGCTTTGAACTAGCTGGTTGGGAGCTAGCTTCGCACCGGGGGCCAGATGGCCGTCCTAGCACCGTGTTGAGCCTAAACCAATAAACCCCACCGAGATACGAGACACAGGCACCATGTACTGAGCTAAAACAACTTTGTGACTTCTGACCAGAGCTGGCTGGTGTCCAGCCAGCTTAAAGTGTAAGCAAAGAGAATATACGTCCATATGGAACGGCACGAAGCTCCACCACTTATCACAGATGATGCCCTCCACTTCTGTAGCCCCAGATAATAGAGGGTGTCCCAGCCTGAATAACGGGTGTGAAATTCTCTCTGATGAGGGAAAACTCGGAGGCCATCTGATGCTGGGGGTACGTAACGTGGGAACATACGCGTAAAATTGTTGTGTGTTTTGGGGTGTTGTGTGGTTTAGGTTAGTATCACCCAAAATCTGTTTTGAAAACTTCATCTGAAAATGTTATTGTTCAAAGTAGACTTCTAAAGAAGAGCATATAATCGAATGTATTTGAGAATGATTTTTATCAAAACACTAATATAAAGCAATGCTTTGACAAAGTTAACAGAAGAATAATGTTTAAATTCTTTTTTTTTTTTAATCGGGAAGATACTGTAAGTAAAGGTAAAAAATTAAGTAATCCAGTAAAAAATTAAGTAAGGTCTAAGGGCAGAATCATTTCCTACTGAGGATAACAGCACTGCTGTAGTTTTTCTGCTCACAATTAAACTGCTAAAATTTACTTTCCAGTATGATGGAGAGAGGCTGCCTGAAAGTTTTCATGAAGCCGGCGAAGGAGGTGGGATCTCCTTTGTTGGGCAGATTAATTACCTTGCTGCTGCGGCGCAGAGGGGCCAGAAACAATGTTCTGGTGCTCAAAGTCCTTGTACAGTACCGTGATTTCAGAGCAAATGTGTTTATTCTTAAATCTGGCTGTGTAAAAACTTGGAGGAGAAGAATCCAATAACAAAAACAAACAAAAAAATCTTTTAAAGAACAGGACAAATAATTTCCTAAGTAAACTACCTGAAATTTATTCAGGCAGACAGCAATGTGATCTTAAACATTCACTTTGCATTAATCAACTTTGCCTCAGATAAAATGCTGGCAGATGGTAGCTATTCATTTTAAAAGTGACAGGTTTTCTTTACGTTTTTGTGTGGAAACCCCCACATGCACTTTTCCCTCCAAAAACTTTAGTTATTTAATTTGTCCAACATGCTTTTTTTTTTTTTTAAAAATACAGTCCCATCATTAGGCAATTTCACAATTTGGATAGTTAGAAGAGGTTTTAGACGAATTTAAATACAGGCTCTTTTGAAGTCAGGGGAGGTATATATATGATCTCCAATTTGGCAGAAATAAGACGGGAATGATGAACACGATGCAAGGAGAGGTGCAGAACCGGGAAGGACACTGGTTGGGACTGCTGGGTGATCTATAGAAAGTGCTAATGTGAAATGGCAGTTGTCCGTTTGATGTGTAAAAGATTTGCTGAAATTTCAGGAAAATATTCTGATGAGACAAGGAAAGGACAGTCTGGTTTCAAACCCTAGCATGTGTTTTCCTTTATGTTCTCAAATGCTGGGTGAAATCCTTATTTTTCTTTCTAAAATGAATTTTATGAATCACCTGGAGAATTGATATTTACATTGCTGGCAGTAAAATGTAATGAAATTGTGCATTATGATTCAGTATTTCTACACTTAGGATTTTAATGAGTATTTTATCTGTCCTTTGAAATGGTTGCTGTGTATATATTTTATTTCTAGATTAGTTATGGATATATTAGTTTCTGTTTTCAAATAACAAACTTACACAGTATTATATCATAAAGAATCTGATACTTTCTACAATTCATTGTCCTTCTAGTCCACAACACTAATTTGATCTTCCAAGAGGAAAGAAACAAAGCTTTCGGTTTGCATCTAATAAAGAGAAAAATCTTGATTTTTTTTTCCCCCTGTGCTGCTCTTTTTTCTAATCTCAAATTCTTTCTTTTTTTCACCTAAGAAGTAAATAATACACATTTTGTCATTTTGTCAGATACTTGGTTTGCACATGATTTGGGTTTATAGCTTTGTAGTCCAATGTTATAAATAACTAGCTTTCTTAATGAGTACTCACAGCTTGGCTGGGTTTTGTGAATTGATAAATAATGAAAAGAAATTTTATGTTATACAAATTGTTTTTAGCAAAACATTTTTGGGAGAAGACCTACCTTAACACTAATACTTTCTTCTTTTTTGGGGGGGGGAGGTTTTGTTTTGTTTTTTTTTTCTTTTTTTTTTCTTCTTCAAGCATTACTCTGACCCAAATATGCTGAAGTTTGAAACTCTTGGTTCAGGTAGCTGGGGAGATCTCAGCTGCCAGTCTACAACAAACCAAGAATTCAGTTACTGAGTGCAGCCTGAGTGCCTGTACCCTGCTCAGCTGGTTTCACTTCCACTTGCTCCATAACTCCTCACCTTGTCTCCGTTGACTACAACTGCCGTGTCCACTGGGTAGGGGCTTTCTCTGATGAGCTTGGGTGGTATAGGCTGGAAGTTCAAGCATTATTTCCACAGCTGCTTTTTCACGCCATCTGTGGGCTGTTAGCATCTGCTGTGGGTATCCATGAGTTTCATGTGGATTCTGAAGGCACTGACCAGGTCCATGGTCACTCTAGGAAATGTGCCCAAAGGTATTTTCTGGTTTTATCTCCTTGATTTCTCTTGGATTACAACTGTATACCAATTTATAATGGGCACCTGACTGTGGAGGCAGGTGATACCTGTTAACAAGTAGTGCAACTTGATAGGATTGTGAAGAGGTGGTAGAGTGAAGTGGTCCAGCGTCCACACAGTGCATTATTTCAGGGGTTTTTACTTCAGACTAAATGTCCACAGTACTAGGCTGGAGTCCATTAAATGCTCTCCAGGAGCGTCACCTCCTGGTGTAGTTTCATCTGTAGGGATCCAGTTTATAATGTTGGAGAGCAGTCTGGTGTGACCTGAGGCATGTGAGGTGAGGATGGTTGCGAGAGGTATGGTTGTTTCATAAGTGCTTTTCTATCTCAAACTGAAATGCTAATGTAAATTGACCCATGAAATACTTGGATTTTGTGGATTACGATGTTGTTCCTTTCCTAAACGTACAACATATACCTAGGCTGTCATTTGTTTACAGTCTATACGCCAAATTGTGGTGTGTTGGACTACATTTAATTTAAGATGGACTTCTGACTCCCCCGAACAGCAGTTTCATCAATTTATTTTCTCCATTTCCTCCTCCTGTTCCCTCATACAGTACTCATCCCAAGTGTCTTGGGAATGATACCTGTTATTGGTATGCTTTGAATCATTATGATGATTAATTTTCCCTCCCTCAAAAAAAAAAATATTGAGACTCTAAATTATGTCTATCATTTGAATGTCTTTGACAGATACAAAGCAACTGAAAGGCCTTGTTTTTGTTTATCATTCTATAATGAAGATTTCTGCATTCTCTTTATTTCCTTAGACAGTATTTTCTCTTTCTTGCCTTTGTCCTTTGTCCCTGTCTTTTCCTCCCTTCCTCCTGCACATATACTCTGATGGTCCAGTGGACACAGTCATTTTAAAGAATGCTTTCCATTTCAGAGCACTTTTTTTTATTGTTTATGTTTATAACCTTGGCTACTTGTTCATCATTTTCCATTTTACTTGTTGCACACTGGAACTTATATTTCTGTCTAATAGGAACTTGAAGAAAGAACGATGGAAACAGCAGTGGACACAACATCAAAAGCAAATACGTTATTTTCTTTTTTGCAGAAGAATTACTGGAATAGATTATACCTGTTAACAGTATTGTTTCTAATAATTAGTATGAGGAAAGATGTATCTAGAGCAGGCCAAATGTTTCTCTCACACCAATTTTACCTGATGTAACTACTTAAATTGTTTTAAACTAATGATTTATCAAATGCTTTTTAAAAAAGGTGTAAATTATTATAAGTGAAACAATTGAAAATTTATTTCCACATTAATTTTTGTTGCAGTTAAGTGGTATTCCTACTATGAGTTTTGTTAACTTGTGTTTTCTTTAAGAGTGATAATATTTTTTTAACATAATATATTCTGCATATAATGAAGATTTGGAATATGGAAAAATCTTCATGAAAATAAGTATTATGTGATAACGAAGAAATTTTTGAATACATACAATACTATATATTAAATATGGAAGAATTAAAAAGAAATGAAGAGTAATTTGAGAACATCTGCAATTTTTTATTTATGTAAGAGAATATCCCATTTTTAATTAAAGATGGAATTTAAGAATGATAGATGGGACCATTATCTAGTAGCAGTTAGTTTGCAGACATTTTTTTCCTACTGTTCTGCAGATTGCTGCAGGTTTGACAGTGCCTTTGGCTTTTGTGAGCAAAATGCATTTCCTACTCGTGACAGAATAGTTGTAACTCACTAAACATGGAACAGTTATCATGCATAGCAACATCTCTATGTTTAGACCCTGAGGAATAGAATTATTTTAAACTGTGCATATGCAGAAATTTCCTGGTAATCAATTTTATTAAAAACATAACAACTAAAAATTTTATATGCCAAATGAATTTGGAGAAATAGTGCTAAAGATACTAAAACTGCAAGAAGAGGAGATGAATTTCAGGGGAAATTGTAATGAAGGAGTTATCTTTTATTTTATTTCATTTTTTTAGAGTGAAATGATTCCTAAATTAACTTAGAGGGAGAATTTCTATAGCCATACTCTAATAAATTGTAGACGAGCCAAAATTAGATGTTATTTCTGAAGGAAGTACTGAAGTACTCTACATCATACTGTTTACAGTGCCAGACATAGCTTCTGTCTGCCTTGTAGCCATTGACAAAAAAAAGAATGTGTGCTTTAGACCTGTTTTCCTTCAAGGATGTCCAGTTCATCTTGACACAGGCTGAGGCTCCTGTTGGAGGTTTATAGGTGGATGGAGGGGAGTGAAGGTTTTGATGAGATAGATTGCAGGCGTTCTGTAAGAGTAGCCTATTTTGTCATATTTGGCAAGTTTTTGAAGTTTCTTGGTCTTTGGTAGTAGACTGACCTTTTTCTTGTTTGTTTTTTTTTTTTTTTTTACTTTAGGCCTTAAATGACTTCTTGTATGTTATCCTCATCCTAGACACTAAAGCTGGTTCTGAATTATTGTTAGATCCACAAGTCTCAGCTGTGTGGTATCAAAGTGGGAGGAAAAAGAAGTTGGGTAGGTGCTTTGGGAGTAACTTGAATTAGCCCAGCGTTGCCATCAGGTGTTACATATCTCTTGGTATTTCTGACTCTCAGTTGTCCCAGGAGCAAATAGTGACTTCATACCGGCCCTTGTATCATACAAACCCTGACGGTTTTGCCTTTTCTCTCCATTACTTTCACAAAACTTCAGGATCCTGACTGGGAGAGAAGATCAGTTGTCTGGGATCAACTGACCTTTGTGTTTACTGGTCGCTTTAGATGATGTCTTCAAAATAACAGTCAGGATACTTACATGGAAGAGGAGTTGGTTAGAGAGTCCTCATAGCAATCTACTCCAGACTGTTGCGTTACCATCTACTCAAGGCTATACAGGTGGAGTCTGGTTTGAAGTAGTGCTTACTCTTGTGAGGTTTAATGCTGGTCTTGCAAAGCATCTTGTGGCCCAAGCTGGTTGGAATCCATTGTCAGTGGTTTCTGTGGCTGTTGAAGCATTTAGGTCTGAATTGATTTAAACAGATATCTCAAGTCTTGCCCAAGAAGACAAAAGCTTTCTAGGAAGAGGTGGTAGGGAGGAGTTTCAGAAATGAATAGTTTCCAGAAATGACTCTGGAAAACCAGTGTCTAATGTAATTATTCAGAATTGTATCATGATTTAGAATTTATAAAACCTATCTTTTATTCCTTTTTTTTTTTTTCTGAACATGGAGCAGAGAACCTAGAGAGTGGTCTTGCATTGAATTAATACTCATTCTGGTGTAAATAGTCTAAAAAATACTTGTATATATATTTGTGCATATCGATACAGAAAAAAATCTAGATTTTAATGTGCCATGCTATGTTATGATGAATGGAGTATACATTCAGTGTTAAAAAATAAGCATCTCTACTTTTAAAAGACCATTTTCCAATGGTAATGGTTGTATGGAAACTCACGGACATTGTGGATTTCATGGGGTCTGTGGGGTTCAGGCACGTTTTTGTGGTGTCTCTGTACGTCCTGTCATTAACAGGCATTTTTCAAGGGACTGTTCTTAGGTTATATTTTGCACATGGCTATTAAGGTTTCTTAGATACTGATTGGAAAAAAGTGAAGTATATAATAGTTTTCCCGTGCCTTCAAGAGCTCTGTTGGGTGATGAGACCAATGTGTTCAGAGCATGGGTGGGGTCAGTATGCCTGAGCGAGTGGGGTGAATGAATTGGTGGCAGGGAGGGAGTTTGAGATACTTGTGTGCTTCCTGCATTTTTAAGCAGTATAAAGGACATTTCAGCTATTGAGATGAAGCTCGGCAGCTGCTCTGCAAACTCCTAATAAAACAGGGGCTTGAATTTTCTTTATCTCAAGCATCTGCCTCTGACCACAGATGTTGCTGGGGCTCTGCATTTCTCCTAACCGGTAGTCTTTGAATTACACAGTTGATACGTAGTAATAATGAGAATGTTTTTTATCGGATGAGATGGGATTCAGTTATAATATTGTTACCTATTAATTGCTAGGTACATATTAAGACCCTGAATCACGAAGAGGAAGGCACAAAAACTGTGCACGCGAAGCAAACGCTTCTCAGTGGAGGAAAACCTCTACGCAGCCTTGCTCTGGGTTGCTACAGCATCCCTGTGGTATTTGCTTTCCCATTATCTCTAGCTCACTTTTCCATAGTGTGTTTTGGTCCATATATATGTTTATTTATTTTTTTTCTCCTCCCAGCACTTGCTGTGGAATTTAAAACTGTAACTTCATTAACTCTTGTGTTTAATATCTTTAATTTTGTCTTTAAAATACGGAGGGGTGTGGAGTGTGAGCAGCGGTATATTTAAGGTAGAATATTCTGTGCTTTTGCAGATTGCCATTATTACACGCCAGAGCAACCTTCTGACCACAAAGCCCAACCACGCTTGTTCTATTAGCTGTACTTCAGAAGTATTTGTTTAGTTTTTTTCCTCAGATGGATAACCAATATGGAACATTCTGTCCACAGAAGTCTTATTAAAGAGGTTAGAGCATCCTGCTAATTAAGAAAAACTAATTAGGCAGATTGTTGCGCCTGTAACCAGAATTTTATATTTTAATGGATTTTGAAATGCGGTATACTCACTTTTCCTATTGTAAAATACACTTTTCTTTTAAAGGTCTGGAAATAGTCTTTTTGAGGAGATTATGCACTCAGAATAAGAAAGCAGTAACATTTTAATTTTTGAATTTATTAAATAACCTGTATAAGAATATATGTTGTAAAATTGATGAAAATATTCATTCATACCAGCTTCTTACTGTGGCAGTCAGAATTGTTTTGTTATGTTCCTGTTGGTAGATTTAAAGTTTAAGTGCCCCAAAGAGGAGTTGTATTAAGTTCATATGAAGAAACAATATAGTTTATGGCTGCATTAAAATTAGGCTTAGATGGTACAGAAATCTCACAAATTACTATTTGGCTACTTCAAGCCAAAATTCATTGACCACTGTTTCACTGAGTCTTGGGAAGTTCACTGTGTTTAAAGCTGGATCAAACCCATTTGTGAGTTCTGTTACAAACTTTTGGTCTGGAAACTGAAAAATAAGCCCATTCTTAGCTGTGGGGTGACCTGGAAGTAAAACCAGTGGGGTTGGTTGGGTTTTCATGGGTCGCATCTAATTCCTGTTAGGAACAAATGACCAGTGCTGAGGCATTTCCTTGGTTTACAAGGTGCCACGTGGAAAACAAGGGATGTTTGTGAGGGGGAAGAAGTTTTAAAATATATATTTAAGATGGATTTCTCCTTAAAATCTGCTTTTGAACTTTTTTCAGCTATGACCTGCTATGAAGTTTAATTAGTCTTAACCTTTTTTCAGGCTTGTCATTCTGCATTTTGCAAAATGCTTTGGCTTGTGGATAAGTCGTGTAGCCGGGAGCTGTGGGCAGTGACCTGCAGTCTGCCTCAGGACCATCCTCTGAGATGTAATTTGAGATACAGATGTTGAAATTGGTGAGATGAGGTTGGCGACCATCTGGAAGCTGGCCATCTGCTCCTTCCCGCAGAATCAGGGAGCGATGCGTTTGGGGGTCCCTGCCCTTTCTTGTCATAACCTGAGTCAAGACGATTCAGAATTGCAGCTTTGAAGACTGATTTGTGACTATTGGATTGCCAAGTGCTTGGCACTTAGTGATATAAGGGGCGAGAAAAGGAAAAACGGACAAATACAGGTAAGATTTAGAAACGAGCTGTATCAAAAAAGGACTTCAGTAAAGCACTGAAGGCTTAAGATCATATAGCTCAGGTTTAGCAACGTGCAAGAAAAAAAACATGGAGCAAAGAGGGATGCAGCTTGCTGCGCTAGCTGATAGAAAATGGACAGTAATGTCCTATCAAGGCATGGGGCTTGCTAATTATTTTGCTGATGTATCAGACACTGCGTATTGTTCGTACCACATGAAAGCAGAACTGTGAATACAGGAACTGGAGGATGAAGCAGTTAGGTCTGGTCCATTTAAAGGAAAGCCTTCCTACTTCCAGTGCAAGGAGGATGAAAAGAAGACAAAAATACTGCAAGACTTGTTTTCGTGGTGTCAGCCTCTGCCACCGCCAGACCTTCTATATTTGCTGGAGTGTCAGCTCTGGCTTTGGCAAGTCAAATTTGTGTTCAGCATCTGTGATGACCTGTAGATTCGCACCCTTCCACGCTCCTGCAGTTTAGTCTTCAGCCTGAAATCTGGGACTATTATCAACCAGACAAGTCTAGGTAGTTAGCATGATGTCATGTCTCTTAAGCAGTTTATGGTACAGAGATGAAACTTATGGCAATAAATATTTCAGATTGTTTTTGTTTGGCTTCCTAAGGAGAAGAATTTTCTTAGGTGAGAGGTTATTTTGCAAGCTGTATGATATATCGATGGTTTCAGTACATAGGAAGCTTCTATCCCTTCAGCGTCATAGGTTGAAATTGATACTTGCACTTAACAGCTTTACAGAGTCTTGTTTAATTACTGGTCATTCTTCTGAAGTGGATGACTCATTTAGCCTTCAGCAATCGGAGGTGTTCTGGCCTTCCATATAACTCTACACATACATATTTTTGCTCCTAAAAACTACAAGAATGCCTTTTTGCCCCTTGCATGTCTTGTTTCTTAGGGTAATATAGAGAAAATGGATCAAAGATGGGGTATGAAATGAGAAAAGGCGTGTTGTGAACAAATTTGCATCGATCCGGATGGCTGTTGTTGCACACTTGAACTCTGCCCATGCAGTTCTTGCCTGGAAGGGCGTGCTTGGCTCTGTCTTATGGCCCGTTCTTAATATAATTGCTGCTATTATTAATACTATAATACATTAATAGTCTATTACTCCATGCTTCTATATCGGTATTTCAAATTAGGTAGCAATTTAATTCTGACAGTGGGACAGCATTTCAGATGATACAGGTTTGTTGTTTATTTATATGTTATATTTGGTGTTTATTGAGAAATTAGCATGAAAAATGAGTCAGAGGATTGCCAACATAGTGGTGGTGAAAAGTGACTTCTCTTCCTTCTGCCCTGGATCTAGTTCCACACCTTTTGGATTTGCCATGCTGTGTCCTTGCTACACACTTGAGGAGCCGGGGGAAAGGGATAGAAAGGGAAAGCAAAATTGCTCATATGTCAGGAGTTTGGAATTTGTCTTGTTAGCTGCTTCCTTTTTAAGAGCATTTGAAGTAATTTTCAGGTGCCATTTGCAGACCAGTTTGCAGATGACTCCAGCTTAGTTCATCTTGATTCTCCACACCCCTTAAATTTCTGTGTTTTGTCATGTTCTGGCATGGTAAAATGTTAAAGTTAACATTAAAACCATTTCTGGTTCAAGTCTCACTGGCTTTTCATCCTGGTATTTTGGGCTGTGACATTGCATGTGTCCTGGTAGAGGCCCACTGCAGAAATACAGCCTTTGAATTTACCAGCAGATAGGCATTTCTGTATCAAGAGACAGCACTCGGTCTTGTTGTGTTGAGATCTAAATAAATTTGCATTGATCTCAATAAATGTGGACCTTTTGAACCTTGACTTTCTAATGCTTCACACTTGGGTATTTTTTTTCCCTGCTTTGTCAAGGAGGATGACTGTAGTAAGACCATGAGCTGATTACTCCCTGTATTAGATAATAATTTCTTAATGTGGGAGGGATATTAAGAAGAATAGATGTGAGTGCTCTTGGAAGACTCTTCATGGAATAAGCTTCAGCACTGCTGTAAATAGGATGCACACTCCCTTTCATGCTGAGTCAGATATAGCTTGGCTGTTGCAGGATGAATATGCCAACACCCAGGACAAAAATCAAAAAGGTCCTAGAAAACACTTACAAAACATATGGTGACTCTACTATCTTTAAAAATTGTCATTTTCCTGTGATGCATTGTCACCCTTGGATTGTAGGTGGGCAGCGGTTGGAGTTTGATTCAAGACCAGCCCTGGTTCTGTCTAGATATGTCTCTGAAGTACCTCTTTGTTTCCCCACGTCATGTGTTTGTCTTAGGATGTGCCAGTGGCAAGTAATTCTGAGTTTGACTTAAAATCTCAAATCCTGCCAGTGTTGGAGTATCCATGAGCAGCAGTGGGGAGATGAGCAGTGGCTCAGGAGGGTCATTGTGTGTCCTTCTGCTGGAGAGCCAGCACATCAGGGCTCTTCTTCGGGGAAGCCTGAATCATCATTAGAGATGAAATGCCTATTTTCAACGAAAAGACAGCTAATTTGTTTGATGGTTTCTTTTTCTCCACCACCGACATTTAAAAAGGAAACCAAGGGGGTTTGGGGGGGGGGGGGGGGGGGGCTGTTAAACTTTGTTGAAGTCGCTTTCATATGCCAAAATAGGTTCTTATTAATTGGAGTTAGCCTTGTTAGATAAGACCTTGTAAGAGTCGGGGGAGTTTTGTGTTTATTTTTTGTTTGGTTGTTTTTTTGTAAAAGCTTTTTCTGAATCATGTAACTAAGTGCAGGACAAGTCTGCAAGTCTAGTTTGTATTTTATGGAGTGTTCTAAAGGCACGATAATCCACAGGATGGTTGTGAGAGGAGTGGTAGTATCAGGCAGGACACTCATAATGACTATTTTTTTTTTTAGGGTGCTGATTTTTTTTTTTATTTGTGCCAGCTTTTTAAAACATTGCGGTTGATCTGCGATAGTGTATTATCAACAGTTTTGTTCTTCTGATATTCGGTTGGTGGACTCTAGAACAGCTCTCCTGTCATTCCCAGCAGCTTTTCATAGAAACTTTCCCCCCACTTAAATGATGCTTTCATTACGAAAGTCCTTGAAATTAAGATTTTTTTAATTTCATTTTTTTTCCTGTGACGCCATATGAATGTGTTTTTGCCATAGTGGCACTTGCCCATTTTGGATTATTTTCTGCCTCTGAATATTATGTGATTTCTTGTTAAAGTGAATGACAAGATGATGTATGGCACACTTGAGATGGTATTGAGCAGAGTATAGTTGGAAAATTGCAGTGATAATTTTCTTTTTACATCTCAAACTTACATGCCATTGAGGGAAAAAAAAAAAGCATGTAACAGGCAACTCAAGAAAAAGCATAAGGGGAAACCTTGAAAAATTACAGGGAAATTTCCATAACAGATACACTAGTAATGCTGGTTTAATAATGATTTCCTGTCATGAACTATTTTTATCATTTGCCTGCTCTCTGACGTGGCATTCTATTTAACATTTTTGAGAGCCGTGTTTTAATCAGATTAAGCTCAAGGAAACCGATAGGTATCTGTTTGGCTCATGACTTCTGCTTCTGTTTCTGATTTAGTCATAAGACTATTGTTGCTGGAATCTTTTAAAACCCATTTTGCTTCCACTTGCAGCCGGCGCGCGACTCACGGTGTGCGAGCCCGGAGGTTGTGTGCCAGGGATTTTCATGATATACGTGCAGGGTGCATTATGGAATTATTTTGTAAATTAAAGAAGACTGATACAAACTGTATCTTTTCCTCATGTGATTAAATAGCTGAAAATAGCTATCTATTTTTAGTTTCAAGCGTAGTAATGTTTCTTAGGAACAAACTCACCCAAAGCAGTGTGCTAGGAAAGGCTGGTCATGAATAATGCTGCATTCTGATCTACTTATGTAAAACAAAAATGCTTAATAAAACAGTGGATATTCTTTCATCATTTTATGTAGTGTGCAACATTAATAATGCTTCCCATGCAAGAGATGTCATGAGAACAAAATATAAATGCATATATTTTTAACTTTGATATTTTCATGTTTAATCATTTTATTAAAGACAAGAGAAAAGTTTGGAAGCAAAATTGTTCGTTATGTTCTCCAATACTGTGCATGTCCTGCAGATTTAGGAAATGACCAAAAAAAAAAGGTGCTGTATAACATTTAGGATTATTGGTTGTGCTTGGACATTAGCAGACTTAGCACCTCGTTCAGTGTTCTCAGCATCTTGGAGCATGGGGGAGGACCAGCAGCCTGGCTTTTGAAAAGCTCTGTCTCTTACATGCTTTTGTAATTTCCAGAGCAAAAAACATGTATTAAATTTCTAATGACCTCTTTTGTCTATTGCAAATACACATTTTTGCCCATACAGTGGAGACTCTATTCAACAGCTTGGTTTGTATTGTATCTTCCTTCAGTGTATTATTTATTTGGTTGATATGCTAGAAAACTGCGAGCCTAAGAATTAATAAAGGTTATTAGTTACTTTCCATAATAAAATTAGCTGACCTTTAAATAAGAGAATTATACAGGGGATCTCTTAAGTGGAAAAATGACAGAATGCATTTTTATTGTGGTAGCCATTTCGATTACTAAATCTTACAGTCACAATATAGAAAGTATGTGTTGTGATTAAATGTTGCTCTTGACTGTATTTACAGACAACAATGGGATAAGTGGGATTTTTGTATTCAAGACAGAATTTAACCCCTCGGTTACAGTTTCTGCCACTTCTTATATTTGGTTATGTTCGAACAATACAGAAAAATGAAGACGCGACTTAATTTTCTAAAAATGAATGTCCTTTGGAACCAGCAGCGATGGGAGTTTTCTGTGGGTTTTATTAAGCATGATTATATGCAGATTCCTTGAGTGCGCGAACAGACTGTCTCGGGTTGCTATCAGGCATACGTGATGTACGCCCTGTAGCTGGTCACATGCAGTTCACTGTATCAGTGTGCTATTATTTATTAATCTTTCCAGTGTCTGAATTTATCTACCATTTTAAAGAGAGACTTACTATAAAATACATTATTGCACATGAAGTTGATGCGCACGCCTTTTGTTTTTAAGTTGGAAACAGCATACATCTAATTTCCAAAGTAGATATTAAAGCAAACTTTCTTCATCTTTTATTTGTACTAACACAGCATTTGTACTGAATAATGACATTAGTAATTTTGCCGTTATCTACAAAAGGTCTTCTAAAGGCTTTAAGGATATTCTGTATTTTTATTGTTATTTTTGAAACTGATATTACATATAATGAGTATATTATGACTTGGCTTTCAGGTGAACTTCAGTACAGCAGCACAAGCAAATCTGTAATTTTTCAAATTTTGACTAGGTCTTATAACATTTGTTGAAATCCTTACAAGATATTCATCTATTTGTAGCATCATATAGGTCTGTCTCCCCATCTGTCTCTGTTTTTCATGACAACGAGGCTCTGGTACATTTTTTTTTTTTTTTTTACTTTAGTACTTATTCATTGAAGCCCACTGTAATGCTGTTTCTATCATAGTTATTTGTCCAGCAGCTTTTATTGATGATTTGTGATAAAATAAAAGATTTCTTCATAGGGAGAAATTTTAACCAGGAATCAGTGAATATGATTTCATTAGATTTAGTTTTATATGGTAGGAAAACTAATGTAATCAGAACCCATTTATGTACTATTAAATAAATAAATTGCTAATGTAATGTGGTGCCAAAATCTAAAGAACATTGAAAAAAAAAAAAAACCCCATGTTCTTCTGAATTATTTTCTGCTAGGCCATATTTATTAAGGAATTCATACAACTTTTGTATTTTAAAAGTAAGGGTATGAATCTAAGGTTCAGATTCCCTCCAAATAAATCCTTATTTAACAGGATATCCCTGAGACTTTTTTTTTTCTTCAGTATTGGCAGTCTGACTAAAATAGTCTCATCTGGTTTAACTAAAATCTTTGCATTACTTGGCGGTGGTTTCTTTTGTACGTGGTGCTTAGAGCTCATTGAAGCTCAAACGGTACAGGAAATGCAAATCATGCAAATCATCCTCACGCTGACGATGTACAGTGGCGTGATTGAGCAGCAGTACGTATGGCTCGTGGGCTGACCACATGAAAGAAGTCATTTAAAGACCAGATGAGCCCAAGCTGGGTTAAGTTAGACTATGTGTGAGCTTCAAAGCTTATAGAATAGCATCCTTTTTAAAAATAAATTTATTTTATTAATAACACCTGCGCCGAGTTCTTAAACAGTGAGAACATGTATAGATGAACGTTATATTAAATATATGCCATACTTAAATCAGAAGGGCAAAATTGTTATTTTTGTGGAAATTCAGGTATGCATTCATATTGGTGGAAGTAGACCACAGCTTAATGCACTGCAAAAAAAGTCCAGTTCGTGTTTATTATACATAAAAGCCCAACTCTACTTTGCCTTTCAGGTAAAAATGAAAATAAGTGAAAGATAAAAGGGAATTTTGTCTGTGCAGAAGGGTTAAGAACGGGCTTTTTGTAAGTGCTTTTGAGTGGAGAGAAGAGGGAGGTTGAGTGCTTGCTGCTTCAAATTTCTCTCGTATCTTAGAAAAAAATCCTGCGTATTTTTTTTCCATCTTTCTGAAGAGCTCTTTCTGTAGTTTCAGGGCTGTACCCTTTCAGTAAAGCTGAGCCCTCGTTGCATTGTACCACTCCGAACCTCGAAGGTGGTGTGGTTGGGAGAGCAGCGGTGGTGGGAACCCTGGGCTTCCTCCAGCAACTCTTGTGAGACGGACGTGCAAAGACCTCTAGGCACAAACTGAGTAAAATCCCGGGTGAAAATTGCTAGTAGACTGATAAGCTTTTTTCATATTAATCTTGCAATAAAAAGAGAGTGGATGGTATATTCTTAAAAACATTGTTACCTATTCTTACCTTCAGTAATACTCAACATGGGTGGCTCTTTTCCTTCTAGTAAAAGTCTTATTTCTTGTGAGTTGTTTTTTGGAGCCCTCATTTGCTTTTCTTTGGTGTTTGGATGTTTTTAAAAGTTGAGATTCATTCAAATAATGTAACATGACACAAAGCTGGAAAATGTCTATTTTGAACTGCTTCTGTGTAATCTTGTTTAATTTTTACTTGAAATAGTAGCCCTAAGGAGGTCTACAGTGGGGACTGGTCTGGTCACTGCACTGTATCACCCTGATGGATGTAATTTTGGCTTGATATTTTTTCACTAATGCCTTGCTCCTCCTTGATTTTGTTCTTTCTACTAATACACAGGAACAGGAGAGAAGGAAGAAATTATGTTTTATACTTGATCTACCAGATTGCTTCTTTCCCATCAAGTCAATCCATAGGACCTGCATCAGAAGGAGAGGGAAATTTCCCATTTTTTTTCCCCCCTTTCTTTTAAACATCAACTATATCCCTTTCTTTAATATTATATATTAATTCAAGAGGAGCATTTCACCCTCTTGGTGTACCTGCAGGCTGGGGCAGTTCCCACTGTGCAGAGCACGTACAAGTGGTGGTCAGAGGGCTTAGTGGGAGATTTTGGGTTTAATTGGGGCTGGAATGATTAAGTTCCTTCCTTCTGTGTGGTTTGTTTGTTTGTTTATTCATTTCTTCTTCAGACAAAAAATAAAGGTGAATGAATGGGTGCCATCCTGAAATCATGGCAAGATGGTGGGGAAAGGAACATGGTAAAAAAATACCGTTTCCCTGAGCCAGTTTATAGAGTCATCCCTTACGGGGGATATTCGTGAGACTTCTGGCACAGGCTTCTGGGCATGCATTTATACATCCAGCACACACTTAGTATTTTAATAGAAGCAGGAATTTAAATCTCAGATAATATTAAATTATCTTTTATACTTGGTGCAAGAAATACCAAGATGCAGGAGCTCACGGAGAACGCAGAAAAGAAATTTTACTACTTGTATCTATAATAATTTAATGTAATTTAATATCCATTTCAGTGTTTGACAGGAAGTAGAGCTTACTTAAATATTTGTACCTAAGAGCACAGGGCTGTATAAAGATCTTTGAATTTTAAAGTTAATTTGTTTCTTCCAGCAATATATAGAGATATATACAGAAAATTAATCCCATATGAACGTACAGCTACCAGTGCTCCAGAACTTTGTTGGAAATACTTTCCGAAGAACATCTCTGGTCATCTTGACAAACAGCTTGAGTAAAGTTTCCTTTTCAGGAGCCCCTGGAAGGTTTTATATGTAGTCCAAAGGCATTGCTGGAAAAATGGGGTTATTTGGAGACCTTGACCAGAACTATTTCACTTTGTTCAGTTTTTGCAGATATGAAAGCTTGTCGGCCAGCCACCTCGAACAGATTTTTAGCTTTCTGTGATGGAGAGATGCGTGATCTTTTCCCAATAACAAATCAGCTGTTGTCAACAATTTTCCTGGCTATGGTTTAAATAGCTTAATTCAGAATGCTTCACAGTTTTATGGTGGAATTTGATAGAAGTGCAGAAAATATATATGTGTATAGTATATATGCATGTTATGTATGTGCCGTATATCTGTGTGGGCATGCACACAAACGTGCATATACATGTCCTATCTGTGACTGAAAATATGATATCTGAAAATACTGAATCGCTGTGTACAGTCTCACAAAGATAACATTTTATTTCAGGACATCTGTCAGGTACTGTGGTGTGCAGGGTCCATAAGATATATAAGCAGTAACGTGATCATGTAGGAGTTGATTAAATCACTAGACCATGACACTTGCTTATCTTCAACTCTGGCTTGGGCTCCTGAGTTCTCACTGTGGCCCTGGTTCTCTTTGTGGCCCTCGATAAGCAAGCTCTAGCCTCAGTTTCTTAATCTTTAAGATTAGAAAGCATCTAATATATTCTTCTGACTTTGTTACATATGACTTCAACCCCAGAGGTGTGTATTTCTCTTGTGTGTTACTGGGGAATAGTGGGCATTCAACACTGAGTGCTTTATTTAATGATAAAAGGAATTCAGAAGTTTTAGGATAGAATAGTTGCATATGAGATGTGTTGGGAAAACATAATTTGTAAAATATCTAGAAGCCTAAAAGCATTATTATTTTATTATTGGATTTTTCCATGTGGGGGAAATTTCAAAATTTTGTGGTGTTGGTGTTTGGTTGCCTTACTCAGGGAACACATCCCTGTTGTAAAAGTTGACCAAACATGATTGTAAATGACTCATGTACTTGCTAGCCCTGCAAAACTCTCAGCCAGGAGCTGGAGAAGAAAAATGGGCAAAAAGCTTCAGCTTCAGAACTGTCAGATTCTCTCACAAGTTTAGGGTATTCTCTTTTTCTTTGAATTTTCTCCTATACGTCTCTGCTCTTGCGTTGGTCCCGTATGTCCCATGTCACGAGCTCCAAACTGCCTTGCCCAAGGTGCAAAACTGAGACCCTTTTATTCCTTTTCTTTCACTGGTGACATTATAAATAAAAACCTGTTACGGTAACATTTGAAATAAAATGATAGGACTTCAATACAGATTACACTTAAAATCATGTTATGTAAATGGAAATAAAACAGCTTACGGTATATGCCAGGCGTGATGCAAGTTTTATATAATAAATATATGACTGAAGGGTTACATTCAATCCAAATGCTCCCCTTTGTGATCTTTAGCCATGTTTGGAGAGAAACATCTCTTAAAGCACTTAAAGCTTAATTCAGAACAGACAAAACAATTATTTTTTGAAAGTCTGATGAAATATGTTTGGCAGCTTTTGAATTTAGGACAGTGTTTGTATCACTTCTTTGAAATCTCACTTCAGTTGGTCATTCAGCCATTTTGGTGTAATCTTTCAAATCTAGTAGCAAGTATGGGCTTTGCCGAGTTAAAAAATGTTCTTATCAGAAAGCGTAGAGGGCAAAAATAGTGTGTAATACACAAAGACTGACATTTTTGTTATTGATACACTTTTGAATATTGGTCTACCTGCTGTTCCTGTGGTTTTGGTGAAGTGCTGGTTGATAAATCTCTCCGTGTGGGTAGGGGTTTGGTCCTCCAAATACAGGTCTGGAGACTCTTAAGCATTAAATAGTCTTATTTTAATTTCTTAGGGAACGGAAGTATCACTTTATCTTCTGTAGGTATAAATGATGTACGCTTATGCACCAGAGTGTGGCTGTTTCTTACAGGAAGAGAAGGAAGAAGATTGACACTGCACAGTGCGGTTTTATAGCTGGACTATTGCATGAACATAGAGCAGAAACATTTAAATTGTAGTTCCAATTGCCAGTTCACTGATCACATTGAACAGTTTTATTAAGGCAGGGAAGTTGCTACTATGCTGCAGCAACAGATATTATAGAAGTGTGAAGGGCAGTGGGGAGAAATAAATATTTTCACTTTCCTTATATTTGTAATATTTGATTAAGATGCTTTTTTTTATATATGTGTATGAAGGAGTATGCACTTTGTGGATATATATTAAAATCACTAAGTTATTCCTAATGTTCTGTAGTGCTGCCTGCTCCTGACAAACATCTGATACGGATCATATGCCTCTAAAAAGAGAAGTTCCTCGAGCAAAATATCCTCATGAAAACAGGTTGGAGATACTCACATTCTCTCGCTCACTCTCACTCGCATGTTACATTTTGGCACGTTGTAGAAGCAGGTAGCATATCTACTACCTGCTGTTGAAAGTGTTGAAGATACTGAATTATTTATTCCATCTTCTGCACTATCCAAACTCGTTTTGGGTAGTTTGACACATCTCGGTCTTCCATATGGATACTTCATGGTGACAGAGTTGCCAGCTGCTCAGGTTTTATGACAGTCTGAGTTTTTTCGAGGACTGTATTAGTTTTCTGGGAAGAATCCCGCTTTTCTTGAGGTCCCCATTCTTAGGCAGTATTTATGCTGTGGGTTGATACTCTGGAGTGGGAGTTTTTTGGGAAAATTAGCTAAGAGCCTCCATAAAAATATTTTTTAAAGGACTTGATGTTTATATCTAGATTGTGTGAGATGAAATCAAAGCCGTAGGATATTAGAAAAATTTGAAATCCATTTGCTAAGAAAACTAAGTTCCTTTTAGGGATAGTCTTCAAATTTGTAAAAGAAGTGTTTAGATATCAAGGTACATAAAGCAACATACAAAACAGTATGAAATACTTTGGAGAACAGGATTTTCAGGGCACTTGAAACGTAAAACTAATGGGTGTGCTAAGACCCTGCTCAGCTCTGTGATTGTGAGAACTGACTGGGTCTTCTGTTGTTTTAAAATATATAATGTGTAAACCTGAAAATTGGGAGAAGCTTTGAGTTCACCCCGACTTTTTAAAATAAAGGAAAATCAGCCATTGTTTTACTTTGCCATTCATTCATTCAAGCATCTATTCATATAAACCTTTTTCAGGGAAACTCGCTGTTTTGGTGGGTCTGTGCCACACGGAGTTTGATTCCCCTTCGATAGGATAACTCAATCTTGCTTGCAGTGAGGTCTATATGATGCTGACTGGCTGTGTCATCCTGGATTCAAACTGACATGAGATGATGTGAAGTAATGGTCCTCAAAATTTGTTGTTCAGATCTGCTACTGCATAATAGTAGTGTTATGTGTAGTCCTAGGGCTTCTCCATGTTGCTACAACCTCTTGGGCATACTGCATTTTTCGTGCCAGTCATTTGACATGTTCGGGTTTTCTCCAGAGTTGGACAGATAAGATACCCAATGAAATGAATTTGCAGACTTTGAAACAATAAATAATGCTATTTAAATGTTACTTAATTGAGTAAAACTTCAGTTTTACAAGTCTTTTTTTTTAAAAAAGAAGTCTTTTCACTATATCCTGTATATTTACCCTTGGTGAATTTGTTGCCTTCGGACACCGTGTTCTTTCTTTTTCTTGCTTCTTTCTTTTTTCTTGCTCCATCACAGGATATATTTGAGCAGAGTTAGTCCGTACATCTTATATAAACCTCCCAGCAGTGGCTACTTTTCACTGGTGGGTTATTCTGATTTGCTTATGTTCTGCTCTAATAAGATGCCTTCTCTTCGTTATTTGATGCTGACGAAATTTGAGCGAGGAGATGATGTGTATTCATGGCTTACTCCTTCCCCCTATCACCGCAGCTATAGCTGCTTGGTCTCGACCTCTCCCTTCGTGGAAGCAGAGAGGATGATGTAGCCCATGGTGAACAATCTGGCCACTGAAGTAAAAATGTGCATCTGTCGGTAATTAATTGAAGCCAAAATTAATTACAAATCAGGGAAAAAAATAGTACCCCACACTTAATAAAATTGAAGAAGCTTCAGTGTCGTTGCCTAAAAACCAAAGAAATCCAAACAAAATACACCTCCCTCAAAAGTCTAAAAGTCTTATCTGTGAGAGAGTCTCTTTCAAGCTTACTTCTTGACGTTAAATAGAAAAGTAGTTTCGATTAACTGTTTTCACATCCTTTTTGGTATTTTTTTGAGTTAAAGGTCATCGAAAATAGTGGTAAGTGTTTAAGGCCAGTTCTTAACCGATTGGGTCAGCTGGGGATCTGGGCCCAAAATTGGATTCTAAGATTTGATTGTAAATATTCTGATTAGCTGGTTGAAATAAAGATTCAGAGGGATAGGAAGGAATTGAGAGAGATGTAACATGCGAGTGAGAGTGAGCAAGAGAATGTGAGTATCTCCAACCTGTTTTCATGAGGATATTTTGCTCGAGGAACTTCTCTTTTTAGAGGCATATGATCCGTATCAGATGTTTGTCAGGAGCAGGCAGCACTACAGAACATTAGGAATAACTTAGTGATTTTAATAAATATCCACGGAGAGAGGAAGGAATTGAGAGAGAAATAATGTTTTATGTAACCTCTTGGATATTTTAAATGTGAGAGTTTTGCTGTTATTCAGCTTCGGCCCCATTCTAGTTTTGCTGGATAAACATCAGTGTGGTCAGCACGTTGAGAAAGGCGGTTCTCAAAAATTCTACCCTCGGTCCTAACAGAGGTCTTGAAAATCTGGATGGCCTGAGGAGACACAGGAAGGGGTGGGACATGCAATGGTGGGGCTGGAGATGCAGCCCCCTTCTATTCCAGCTGTGTCAAATAGCGGATGTGCATGCAGAGAGTTTTAGAGGGTTTTTTGGGGTATGGTATATATGAAGAAGGAGAAAATACATTTGATTTCTGGACATTAAATTCTTTTGGGAAATGTGACTAAGGTCTGTCACAGTAGGAACAAAAATTTCAACTATAATCCAAAATAACATACTATAGAATGAGGGAGGATGTATTTTTAAATAAAAATATCAAAAAAAGGATTGGCAGTATGAGTTCAAAACAAGCTATTAATTTCTACTGTATTTTAACATACAAGGCAAACCCCAAATCCAAAACTATTGAACTGGTAACAGCCATGAATATTTATCACTGTGTAGTATATGTACATATAGTAATTACAGCAAGAGGAAAAAAATATTTTTCTTTACAATTAATATTTGTAAACGTTTATGAAAGTACATAGAAATAAATAAGACAAACGCTTGGCTTAATTAAGATGAAAGGCATGACAACCCTTGTGATTTGTTCTGAAAAATAAAGAATGTTAAAATAGTAAGACTTAATTATTTCTGTAAACATTTCAAATTATGCTCTATCTAGAAAACCTTAACTTATGAGATATATAATATCTGTAAGCATTTTTGACATTTGTACATTCCATGTCAAAAAATTATTGTTAATTTATTATTTATTGGACTGTATACTGGCATATATTATCACTCATTAGTATTTATTGTTCAGAAATTCAGAGTCATCTATTGTTTAATGGGAAATGGAAAAACATTTTATATCTGACTGCAATTTGTGTATTCTTGCTCTAGTGGTAAAAATGCAGCTTCTGCAAGTTGATCATAGAAAAATGTGTGTAATAACAAACAAAAATAACCAGTCTGTTTAAAATTCCAGGCATTAATAATGCTATTTGATATACAGTTTACATTTGAAAAATAACTTAAAGCGAAATCCATGGACTTGTCTGAATCGCTGGGTTAAAATCAAGGAAACTGTATGATGGAGGAACCAAAGCCCTCAGGTTTGATCTTGAGGAGCTTGAAGACACCATCGTCTTTGAAGCCTTTGTTTCTCAAGGTGGATGTGTTTATGGTCATACCTCTTGTCTTTTCCTTGACCTTAAAGGAGGCAACATAGCAGAGCAGTGTTCAGTGCTTTGTATCCCAACCACGTTTGCCTTCACCAGGAGGATGAGCTGCCCCAAATCTCACTGCAAATGGTTCCCCTAACGGCTCCTATTATTTGATATAAAATTTTGGTTGGTTTCTGATCAGCTGGAGAAAATGTAGCTGTCATCAGTGGCACAACAACATTCTGTGTTTTGCAGTTATCGATGACAATCTGTTGGGTTGTAGTGCCCATGTGGGCTCCAGTGGCACCCTGACTTCACTCTGCTGAGTGCACAAGGACCATGCCCAGAACAAAACCATATATGGGGTGAAAACCTAAGGGTTTAAGACTGCTGTATGACGTTAGGCCTGCCAATTGAAATTTCAGGAAAAAGAAATGTTTGGGGCTTGGCAGGAACAAAGAGATCAATGTGAGTAGTATGGTAGAATTTGATGCCTCCAGGTGCTCAAGGTTTTAGTTCTAGGTTGGTGCAAAACCACTTCTTCCAGCATTACCCTCCCCTCCTGAAGGCTGGGTGGATGTCAATTCAGTCAGTGGCATCTAACGAACAGTCTTTTGTCTAGTACCTGTATCCCCCCAAAAGATTTATATTTGTAGCAATACCCAAATCTAACTCTGTTTTATCATAATACTACACCTGACAAACGAAGAGTTCTTGTACCTCTTTTCTGGACTGCCAGATCTACAATCATAGACTCATTTTACCGTGAATGTAGTTGTTTTGCAGCAGAGATTTATGACCTTGGATTTCTTTTGCAGGAGCGTCCCTGTTGAGGCTGCAGGATCGTATCCTACAGTAATCCTCCTTTTCCAGGGAGAGCTGGGTCACCTGTGCTGCGATGCAAACGGTGACCGTGTCTGTCAGTCCTTTGTGCTGGCAGAGCTTCTGCCAGACAGAGGGAATATTCCAGTACAAAGCAGGTGCTATTTTAAACTCGCTTGGTGCTGTAAGCCTGGTGAATTGGAGAGTTCAGCTTCCATATCCATAGATACATTAATATGCCCTGTGTGGTCTCCCAAGGGGAAGGCAAAATGTGTTTTTAGTTAAGTTGCATGGGAATTTAATTGAAAGATTTAGGGCAATGCTATAAAAGAGTAAGTCATGGTTACCTGACACAAAGAAGATTTATAAAGCAAAATAAAATTACTTTAGCACCTTTACTTTTATAATTTGCTTGATATAAATGGAAACCTGTATTAGTCATTTTGTCTGCTGGTAATTAAAAAAAAAGTAAAAGCTTCTATATTTTACTGATTTTCAGTCCTTTGGTGTAAAATAATGGGGAAGACAATAGCAAAGGTCGGAGCGTTCTCCGGACATGTCGCAGCTCTGAACCTGCAAGCACGCTCAGTTTCCTTTCCCTGAATATTTGTGCGAATTAAGCACACGCTTAACTTAATTCACCCAAGTAGTTCCTCAGAAGTCAGAAGGACTATTAAGCGATTCAGATTAAGCACAAGCTTAGTGTAAAACCGCAGCTTGCGTGGATGGTGGCCCTGAAATTTGGCCAGCCTCCAAGGCAGTGAGGCTGCTACATGTGTGATGGTCCTGCTCAGTGGAAGAAGGTCATTTGTAACACAGTAAAATACTTGGGGATATTTTGGAGAGGAGAGCTAGGGCAGTTGCCTTAGAAATGTGACCCTCAGTGCAGTTTTTGTGAGGATTCACACAATATATTTATTGAAAAGTACTGTATATATTATATGTCGTAGCGTTGATAGGTCTAGATAAGAATACTATAATAGCAGTTGAGATGTTAGGGGGTTTTGTGAGATGGTAAGTTAATGATGTAGCTGTTAATTTGAATTTAGCAGACGTTTTAAATATAGGTTTCTCTTACAGAGACAAAAGTTGCAATTTAAAGCTCTTTGGTGGTCTAAAAACAGCTTAATTCTCTAGTAGCATGGTAATAAGTACTAATCCAGCTTATACAGTGATTGTAGTATGTCATGTTTGTGAAAGATTGCCTAACTCTGCTTTCTCTGGGTTTTATGTTAATTTTTTTAAATTAAACATAAAACCTTATAACATCTTTATGCTGAGATAAACTGTTCAATTTAACTTGTGCTCAAGCAGCAGCTGTCAGGAATTATCATGTTTCGAGCGTTCTTGCCATCACCTTGTGTCTCTACCTCCCGGATACACTCCATGGGATGATAAAGCTCACCTTGTTAGGATTTATTACTTAAATAATAACCCGAGGTAAAATGAAAGTTGATGTCACACAGAATGACAACTGACATATATTTATGTCCTACGTTACATTATAATGAACTTTCCTTTCTTCCCGTTGTAATAGGTGTTAAGTGGAAACACACTCCAGCGTATCCTCCAGTGCCCTGCGTGAGTCCATTAGCCACGTACACGGCTGCTCTGTGGGCATGTTCGCGGGACTCGTGCTGTCAGGTGTTATTTAAGCTTATCATGCCAGAGAAATTGGTTATTGCTGGTAGTTAGCAGCTCTTATGCCAGTAAAGAAACAAGTATAAGAGCATCTCATCTTTGTTGGTTTAAATTCTGGAAATGCTGTGAAGTCATGCGAGTGAATCAGGAAGGGTGTTTTCTAATCATATTACCACTGGTTTTATTTTCATGTTTTTCCTGCTGTAAGAAACATAAGCAGTGTCATTTCAGGCTCCAAATCTGAATTTGCTAGTAATCACAGCAGTTTTCTCTTGACACAGGTTTATTGATGAGCTGGGCAGTGATAAGCAATCTGCTTGTTAGTTGAGTCTTTTCAGTTCCCATTTACAGTGGAGAAAATTTGGGTCTATCTCGCAAGCTTTCCAAGTTTTTGGCCTTTCTTGCCTTACTAGAAGCCAGCCTCCAGCACTCTCTAATGATGCTATTGAATTCTTCCAGTTTGTCTAAGCCACTACTTGCAAACACTGTTTTCCTTTCCTGTGGATGTAACCATCTTTTTTTCATACTCTTATCCTAGTTATTCCTTTGTCCATCTGAGCGACTTCAGATATTTCAGAGCTACACGGTTTTGTCCAAGCTTAAATCTTGGATCTCGCCTCTTGGCGTGCTCCCCATTGCCCTTTCCTCTGCAGTCATCATGTTAACCTTGGCACCCCCACTGTCTTCTCTTTCACTCTTCCTTTGTGCCTTGCTCTGAGCTGCTTCCCATGTTTCCAATCCCAATGTGCCATCGCTTTTTTTCCTCTTCCTTCAAACACAGCCAAGTTCATAGATGCTATCCTGCATCAATTCAGTTTTCTTCCTAACTCATTGCAGAAAGAAGTTTTCTGACAAATCAGTAAGGGAAAGGGTAAACTGTAATGCAATCCAGAAATAGCCAGAATTTTGCCAAACAATCATTTCACCTCATTTTTGTAATATTTGGGGGGTACATTTTCTCCTGATCGTATTTTTCTTTGTCACTCGAGTGCTAAACTCGCAGCAGTCTCTGAGCAGGGCTATTGCATCGCCTGTAGGAAGCTTTCCTGCCTCTGCTTTGCGTCTGGCACCCACGTCGTTATGAGGTCCAGAGGTTATTACTCTTCATGACAAATAAGTGATGGCTTACGTAAAACTATTTTTTGCTCTTGGTATGGCTCATAATAAACCCAAGCTCGTATCTTAATTGGCATTCTGTTTGACAGTCCCTTTAGAACGATCAAATATTTGATGAACAAGGCAATAACATTCATCTCTTACTTTCGTAAGCCTTTCAGATTAGCATTGACTCAGGTTGATGAAGATGGATACAGGATCTGTTCTCTAGGAAGTCTTTGTTCTGTAGATACAGATTATCTAAGAATGGTGTATGTTAGCGTAGGTGATAATGATATATATGGATGTTTGGGAAAGTTCACAGGTTTTAAGGTTGACAGCCAGAATCAGAAGTTTATAACATTAGTGATGTCGGTTTGGCAGTAATCTTGTACACAAAATCCATGTAAAAATAGGAAGAATAGGAATAAAAATAGGAAAGATTTTAAAAGAATTAAACATTGTATAAATCAGTTCTGAATCAGAACCGCTAAAATGGTGGGTAGCAAAAAAAACCCATGCTATGTTGAAAAATAGTTTATTAAAGCTTAATGTTTTACGTTCAATAAATACCTGATAGATTTTTTTTTTTTTTCTTAATCCCTTATGATGAGAAATGTATAACACAAATGTCTACAGCTCTGCAGTTCTCTGTAGGTTCAGGATTCAGGTTGCTTGAAAGCGGCGTTAGCCAGGGGACAGGAGGTGCTCACATACTTTTGGTGAAATAAAGGGAAATCTGCCACTGGTTACAGTAGGGTCACAATTTTGTATTACACATTTAAATAGATTAATTTTCTGATAGCCTGATAAGCTGCAATCTTAGCCCTGTATAACTTATTAGTGCTGTTTGTGCCTGGTTTCTGTAATTGAAGGATGCGTGCAGTGTTGTAGGCTGTGGAATAGCAGGAGTGCTATGGCAATACTGGGGTGCAAGGGTAGAAACAACATTTCATTATAGAGGATAGCTAATAAAAATGTGAAAATAAAACAGGAAAAGGGTGAAAAAAATAAAAGAAAAACAGACCATACTAGATAAGTGCACTGCATAAATCAAAAGGGTTTATGTCATAACATGAACATGTGCCATTCCTGCTCATATATTGAATTTCAGTAGTCGGTTGCATAAAGAAGTAAAGTGTAATGAAACTGGCAAGCAAAGTATTCCCTAGTCAGCCTTATCTTTGTTCCATTTGTCCTTCAGATACAGCTTTTCTTGCCTTTTTCAATAAAATCCATCCAGCTTTTTTTATTTTGCATCTCTCTGTAACCGAGCTGGGAAGACCAATGAGATTCGGTGCTTTTCTAGTTGGGTTCTTAGCAGCTGCTTTTTAAGAGATCAAAACTTCGAATGCTGCTACATGGTATTAAGGCTTAGCTATTGATGTGTCCCTATAGGGGTTATGTTTTTCTTGGGGGGGGCGGGGGGAGAAGGGGAAGGGGTGACCCCTGCAAGCACGCTCACAGACAGTAAACACTGCTCTCCTTGTTTTCCAGGATCCTCTTTGCAAGCTCGGTGCTGAACCTGGCTGAACTCGCTGCCCTCCGCCCTGACCTTGGCAAATTGAAAAAGGTCCTCTACTTCCATGAGAACCAATTGGCATATCCTGTCCAGAAATGCCAGGAAAGGGATTTTCAGTATGGATACAACCAGATTCTTTCGTGGTAGGTGTTTTTCGCACCACTCCAAGTTATTTAAGGTGTTCTTCTGCCTACACCCTTGCAGCATCTTAAGCCTGAGTCCTCCGTATAAATGAGGACCCTGTAGCAAACAGAGGTACCAGCACAAGTCCTGAAGAGAGGTTGATAAAAGCGCCGTGACAGAAACAATCTGCTCTATAAACTCACCTCAATTTCTTATATAAAGTCCACCTCAGCTATATTGGGCTACCGTGGCGTACCCATTAGTGGTGGGGATTCTGACCGGTGTCTTGGCTGTAAGCGAGATGCTTTGTTTCACGGATGCTTCGCAAAGCTGCAGCTAATCAGCTCCTGCTTGGCCATAGCTTTTACTGCATCCAACTGAAATTATATAGCGGGTTTTAGGGAAATAAACAGAAATTAAAATGTACTGCAACACTTTTCTTGTGAAGAGAGGGCAGTAAACATACCAGATAAATCCTTATATTTCTTTCATCTACTATTCAGAAATTGTGCAGTGCTAAAATACCCAGATGTTTTAAAGGCTGTGGTCCTTTATTGTTGCTAAAAACAAATGTATTTCTCGAATCTGAGTTAATGAAAGAAGTTAATAACAGCAACACTCAGAAGCATTGTGGTTAGGCACTGTACAAACCTAAGTGAAACAGCAAAACTCAGTTGTTTTGAACTGAAATAAATTCATTTCCATGATCTTTCTCGCCTATCTGTTAGTTGGAGAATTATTAGGAACAAGGATCAAGCACTTCAAGGTACAAGTTAAGCTTTTGCATCTTTATAGTATAAGCCAGTTGATATTGAAATTTCTCAGATAATGATCTGTGTATACTCTGGCCATTCTGTAGCTGCTTCTGCCACGGCATTTGCAACATGGTTCACTTACTGAGCAGTAAAGATGGGAAAAGTATAGTGAAAGATCTGCTGAAATCAGGACCAGCCATTTTCAGATGTTATAACAAAAAGATGTGTCCTGAGGCAAGGGATATTTTCTGTACATATATTTTGCTTTATTATTGCAGTTATTTTTCATTCATCTATTGTAAGCTGACAAACATTTATCCTCAAAATATGCATTTTTAAGATAGTAAAAGTATCTTATTTTATTAGGAAAAAAACCCAAAAGACTTCTATAGATGCTTCATTCTCTCTCCTTCAGCCTCCAGTAGCTTCTCCATGTAATTACATAATATTCATCTTTCATTTCTGTTGCTGCAGAAACCCCATTTTTAACAGCAGATAGAAGCCATCTCCTCTGTGCTCTTTGTAACTACTGGTCATCTGCAAAGAAGTGCCATGTTCCAAAGCTGTTAGAAATGGGAAAATGTATCTTTCCAGTTTTGCTTAGAGGTTTTGGAGACAATTAAAATGAGAGCAGTTTGGACCAAAGTTGGGGCTTTGGATCATTAAGAAAGAGAATTTTTCTTTTCTCCCTGATGTTTCTAGAGAGTTAATGTAATAAAATCACACTTTTCAGTGATGGCTGAGATTCCTTTTAGCTGCTCAGGCAGTGACGGTGAAGGGATCTTTCTAATTTGCCAGTGATATGCAGAGCCTGCAGGAAAAAGTTGGGCAGATAAGACTTCATGCACAAGAGAAACAGAGATGATGGTGTTGGAGCCTTTCCTACATGTCAGAGAGCAGCAAAGAAACGTGCCGGGCTCCTGCGTTGTCTCAGGTCATCTGTAAATCAGTGCAGAATAGATGCCTGGATCCTTTGTACAAAACCGAGGAGACCAGTGGGTTAAAAACAATAGGTGGGGTAGAGGGTGGGATTGCTGAAAGCATTTCAGCTCCCACAGCCTTCTTGAAAAGGATTATTTCTCTCTCTAGTGTTCTTTTTTTTGCTTTTCCTGCTGACTCCTGCTGCTTTGGTGAGCGGTGTCAGTTGTGTTTCTTGACCAGACAGCAGTGAGATGCAGTGAGGATGAATGACAGCCTCTCACCTCAAATATACTTTTCACCAGCCTGGTGACTTATGAACACGTGTCCTCTATGTATCTTATGACCCATAGGTCTGTATTACAGTATATAACATATTGAGAAAACCAACTGGCCATAAAGTATTTCTTACCTCCGTTAGCGTTGTGTGTTTGCCAGTGTAGCTAAGATTGTGTCAGCACTTCCAGGATAAACTTCCAGATATTTCAGGTTTTTTGATAGCTTCTCGTTTTCTCCAGGCTGAGTTTTAAGTGGAGAAATAATACCTACGTTATCATTTAACTATGTCTTAAAATTATTGGTATGGTTGGTTTTAAAACACAGCAGTAAAGAACACAACATTGCATTAATATGCCAAATTTTTTCAAACTTCTTTTTTGGCACTGTGCACTATGTATTATTATATATCTATTTGGTGAATATATGATTAAAATCAGGATTATGTACGCATAGGTTAAAACAACATTCTATTTGTCTAGTATCCTGATACCTGACACATATGTCAGTTGAAGGTAGGTTATCCAAAGGTAAGTTGTCCTTTGGTGCAAAGGATTAGTTCTAAGGAATTTTCATTTTCTTCTAAGTTTACTTCTACAAAAGTCATATTACAGTGGGCCTTATCTGTTTATAATTCTTTTAAGAGATAATGACAGTAATACTATTCTTACCATTTTATGACTAAAAAGTAACCCACAGATAGAATATGGTGTGCTCCTTTAGATTAATAACAGTAATTTATTACTTAAAGTTTAAAAATATTTCAGAGTGAATAAACAGAAATCAAGACATTTCTGATTAAGGTACAAGTACTATTCCTAATTCACGTGAAAAGGCTGATTTTAATTAGCGTTCCACTTGCACCTTTTGTTTGTTTATGCGAATACATATCCTATTTCCACTGCATGTAGAATTACTCTGTTCCTTTTGCAGCAGCAGTACGTTCATTAATCTTAACCACTTTTTACAGTTTGGTTGCTGATGTTGTGGTGTTCAACTCTGCTTTTAATATGGAATCGTTTCTTACATCCATTGGAAAATTTATGAAGCTGATTCCTGACCACAGACCTAAGGATTTGGAAAAAATAATCAGACCAAAGTGCCAAGTTCTTTATTTTCCAGTCAGGTTTCCTGATGTGAGCAGGTCAGTACATTTTCCACGTCATAAATTGCCTCCAGCCTGTCAAAACTCTCTATTTATGGTGACATTCTAACTAATCAGCTAAAGCATCGTTAATGAAAGAGTTTGATAATATGCAAATCCCCTAATTGATAAATGTATTTCAATAATCAGAGGCTATTCAGGCAGCGTCTGATCTGGCGAGCTTGTCCTTAGTGTGTGTCGTACAAACTTGCATTGTTCAGGATGAGTGATTTCCCACTTGTTTTAGTTATTTCCCACTTGTTTTTGTCTTTAAGGAGTTGCCCGCTTCTCAGCTCTGTATATATTTGTACAGGGGAGGTCAAGGAGGAGAAAGAAATGCTAGAGAACAGTAAAAGTGATAAGCCTGTAGTCAAGAAGCTATATTTCCCTCGGTGTGTTGCAGTGGGATTTTATTCCCTCCTCCCTCCCCTACCTCATCTTTTATTGCTTTCCAGGTAGGCGAAAAGCATCCCAGTAGCAGGGAGCAGACTTGCAGATGTTGGCATTAGCTGTAGCAGTAGTTGCTCTTCAGTCTTCCTCGGTTACTCTGAAGGACGTTTTTTATTACCCTCGTTTCAGAGCCCGTCTTGAAATTAGCGGTGGGTTATGTGGCTCAAAGGGAACATTCGCTAGATCCTTTTCACTTTTGATTAAACCTGGCACAATTGTTTTTCCTGTTATAAGGGACTCTTCTCCCACCGAACAGGAACTTTGCTTCAATGGGACCGGCACTAAATAGAGTATGATTCTGCAGTTTGATTATACTCTTAAAACCAACACGATTCTGGGTACATTTTTTTGCTGAAATGAGGATGGAAAGCACTGTAATGACTCTGCGAGAGTATGGCTTTTGATCTGATAGTAAGTTCTGGCCACACTTGAGATCTTTGTCCCTGGCCAGCTTGTACTAACAGTTATTTCAAAGGCTAAATATCTGTTTGGGGTAGTTTGGCATAGAGAGATTTTTAGTATAGGAGCTAAGGTTGTGCACTCTGTTGACATTCACCCTGCAGGGTTTGCATTTCAGTATCTTGGATGACTTTATATTCTAAAGTGCTGATGCAAATTGTTTAGAAGTCAACGTCCAAAGTTAAGTGTTTAAACCTATGTTTTTGGCAAGTGGGTTAAAATCCTCCAGTGTTCCTTAGGGACTTGGCTGCCTGGATGGAGGTGGAGGTCAGTACCTATATATCTCTGAGCATCTACTATTGCTTCAATAGAGATCATGTGTTTCAAGAGCAAGGGAACGCTATGGATGCTCAGCATATTTGATATTGAGCCATTTTAAAAGGGTCTCGTGGTTTTGGCATACCTTAGGAAATCATGTCGCCCAGGCCTAGTTTTGGAGATGAAGTTGTGATAACCCTGTCTCATATATTAAATCAGCTCTTTTGGACTTGTCAGCCCTGGCAAATGGGGTCAAACGAGACCTGACAAATTAGTCTGAAGTCATACATACAGTGATCATTTGTCCAAAGCAGAAGGTGATTAGGTGGGCAAAATCATTAGACTGCTACCCAAACTGGTAAAGGAGGAAGATCTCGCATCTTACTGTGTGCTCTTCTTAATGTCTTGCTCTTGTGTTAAATCTCATCTCACAGAGCAGGACAGCTTTCATGTTTTTATTGTGCTTGTTGCACTCGAAATTGTATCAAAAAGATATTTTCATCAGTGATGGACAAAATGAAGATGTTCATAGACAACTGTGTGACTGTAAAACTTTCTCAGCAGGGTAACTAAAAACACAGATTGATATCAGCTCTGTTGTTTCTAATATGTATTTACTTCAACATTTAACTCTGGATGCAAGATCTGGGTTTCTTTAGACAAAGCCCAATATCATCACAGGAAAAAAAAGCAGAAGAAAGGACTGCTTCTGCATAACTCTGAAGTTCGTTGGGTTTTGACCTTCAGCTGCAGCCAATATTTACTATTTCTTTACAAGATTATGTTTTAAATAACGTTGAATGCACCTGTGGCAATTGAATGCTGTTTTTTAATTTAGACTGTATTAGTATAGCAACTGAATGGAGATTGAGGAGAAAAAGGTTGAGAAAAATTGTGGCCAAGCTAAAATTTATAAAGCAAGCTCTTAGCCCAGAGTGTTTTTCAAGTTATTTTCAAATGGTAATTTGCTTTATCCAAACCAAACTCATACAGTGTAAGTAAGTGATTATTTGCATGACTGACAATCATTTCAGTGCCTGCAGTCTTTTTAAAATGCATAATTTTGCTGAGATGTTGGGAAAATATTTAAAAATTCTGAAGGCAAAATAACCAGGGTGACTTTTTTTTTCCTTTGACCTCTTTTATTTTGAGTGTGAATGTCTCAGGGTGTGTTTGTGTCTTAAACGTAATCTTGATTTGGATTTAGGAGAGGGCTGACCTAAGAACTCATCCTCATGCATGTGATGGTGATCTTTTTAAGATTATTTTAGATTAATACTGCAATTCTAGGGCAAAATAAAATATATCTGACCCTTGACCAAAACCAGTGCAATAAAGGAGCCTATCCCATGAGTTAATCCTGTAACGTATCCACCTTTTAATACAATTACTGTCGGTGATGGGTGCACAAGCTAGCACAAGCAGCATAGTAAATGATCACTTAAGAGTGAAGGTATAATGATGAAGGATACCCTAGGAAATACTTGTGGATACTACTAGAGGTACCATTATACATATGTGTAATGTGTATTTAAGTACTTCAGATGCTTATCTGATCACTGCTTTTCTACTTTTGAGGGGAAGCTATCAATGCTTTTTTTATAAAGATTCTTCTTTTTAATAAATACTTGTCATAAGGGCATGTATTGGTGTTCCCAGAGCAAACCACCAGACTGTGGTCCGTATCTGACAATGAGAACAGATGAAAGGATTTGAGGATTTAGCAGAATAAGAAATTTACTGGCCTAATCCTCCTGTTTTCTGGTTCTGACGATGACTAGCTTCCATATTGTATCCTGTGATGCCACAGCTACTCTGTATATACTTATCCTCTCTCACTGCTGACTTGGAATTCTCCTCTTCATAAATTCTGATGAAGTATATTATGTAGAAATACATATCGGAGTACATTTAAGCTTGGAGACAAATAAAACTCCAGGTTAAGGCTGTCACTTCACAGTGCGTAGGTATTGTAAGGGATGTAGCCCAGTAGCTGATCTTATGCGCCATATGTGCTGCCTATCAGACTGAGGTTTTATAACACAGTGAATTAAATGCGTCATAGTTCCCACTTACATTGTCATTGGCTTAATTTCGGTATATTTTCTATTGTAATGTAAATAAAATCATAAATTTTTATTTCTATTTTTTCTATACAATCAATAGAGTCTGTTTTGATATAATCTGTTTCCACTTTTGCACTGGAAAACTAAGGTCTAGGAAGAAAATGCCATTTCTGCTGCTGTTGTCTTTGGTACTCGCATCTCCATATGCCAGCAGACCCTGCTGGAACTCCTCTGCAAGGTCTTTGTTGATATTTTGTATGAATTCTCTCAGCCCATCTGCATCCATACTGTCTGTGGCAGTCGGCAAAGCGGGGTCAGACTAGGTACTCCTTGGAATTCATTTCAATGAGAATTGTAATATAGATTTTGGTTATTATTCCTATTCCTCAGATTGTAGTATATCCTTATTATTATCACAATGTGGTGGAAAAGGAAGATGTTTTTATAAGCAAGAATGAAATAAAGTTCCTAAGAGCTCAAAATGCACATTGGACTAAGGTGGAATAATATAAAAGAAACATGAGAGGATGAGGATTACAGCAGAAAATAAAAATAGCTTCTTTTTAAGTGGAACTTGTTAGCGAGTATCTTGTACTGTCTGTGTTACACGTTCTGAAGTAGAATTAAAGATTTTAGACTGTTGTTTCTTCATTTGCTTTTACAACTTAGTACAGTTAACAGGACATTTTCAACCATTTGATTTTATGTTTTTTTAGTTATAGTGTAAGAGAGGCAGAATTTGCCAATTTAGAGAGTACTTTAGGGCCAGTCAAGGGAGTTCCTGACTAAAGCAGAAGTTTTTAAAAGATGCTGACAGTATCTCTTGTACAGAAATGTGACTGTCACGTGTAGGGGAGCCTGTTTCGGGGAAATAAAACATAAAAAAATCGCATCGCTTGCACCAGGCTTGCAGGGCTGAACTTCAGACCTCTGTTTAGATAACTAAGAGGCTCCCCCTTCCTCTGTAATCCTAACACTATACAATAGCTTTCCTGTGCTGGAAAAATACAGATGTCAACAAGCAAGGAGAGACTTGAATCCACAAGAGCCCAAAGCTATAGATGGGCTCTAGGGACGTGTCTACGTTGAACAGAGCGATGCTCAGCAGCAGTACCCAAGTGAGCTCTAGTGAACTGTCTTGCATATGAGAAGCAGTATACCTTAGAAGAGCAGTTTTTGGCTAATTAGCCTTCCAGTGAAATAGCATTTATTAGGTTAGGTGGAGTACTATGCTAATGACAGTGATTCTGGTACTGAGGCTAGCTACTGCCTTTGGTGGTGGCTCAGGCGTCTCCATGGTGCGCTGTGCTCTCTCTGGTAGGCATAGCCTCCCTGCCACCACGGTTTATGGGTAGTTAGCATAATTAGAAAATGCCAATAGACTGCTCCTACCTTGGGGCTTGCTGCTGAAGAACTGGGTGATGGAAATTACTCCCCTGCATGTCTTTCCTCCTCACCTGCCGCAAGCAGGTTTTGAGGGTTGGTGTTGGCACGCTAAGAGTTATGCAATGAGCATGAGGGATGCTCTCAAGATCTGGGACACAGATTGAGAGGAAAGTGAAGTACTGGCTTAAAAGGGGCATAAAATGGGGTCTTTCAGTTCTGGAGCCTTGGGCGGTGGGTCGGTTACCTTCTGCATCTCCGGTATAAGTGCTAACTGCAGGTAGCTGCACCTACAGCAAGGGGTTGGGAGGTTGAATGAAAGGTGTCTCAAGCACCCTTGTTCAGTGGTGCTTTCTTACACGATACTTCCTTCCACATGTGCAGCCACTGGGGAGGTTGGGGATGATGCAAGAGTTTCCATTCTCTCTGTGGATCACGGAAGAGTAGCTGTTGCCCCAGCCTGGTCTTTCAGGCAGAACGCTCCTGTTTTCCCCCCAAAATGTCTCCTGAACTCTCCAGCAGCAGCAGACCGAGAATGCCCTCCTAGAGGAGAGCCCGGCTGAACAGGCTGCTGGGAGGTATTCATTTTGCAAAACTTTCTGAAAACTAATTTCTTTTTATCTATTCAGGGACAAAAGTAGTTTTACTGACTCCCTTTTATCTGTCGTATAGGTATTCCACTAAACGCTATCATAATAACCATTTAGTCTCGCAATAGCTCACAAGGATACTTAAGCAGAATTCTCTGTACAACCTAGTTTTTTATTATGTTGGGTACTGCTCATGTTGCATACAACACATTCCCATAAAACTTGCATTTTGTATTTACAGAGAAATTTCTCTGGAGAGTTAAGGTCTTGTAAAACATTCTTGTTCTACAGCATGAACGAATTATTATACTCTGGGGCATTAAAAGTGAAGTGTACTGAAGAAAAGAATTTTTTCATTAAAATGCAGTTTATATTGATAAAACAGATTACTAGCATTTGATGAAATGTGAAACTTGGATCTACCCATATCGCTAAATCGCCAGTAGGTTTATTTTGGCAAGAAGAATAGTATGTAATGTATATCAGGACCAATCATTATACAGTACCTGTTAGTTTTGTATTAGATTAAATTGTCTTTTGCTAAAGTACTTGGAAAAAAACCTACTATATCTGTATCTTGAAGTAGCAGAATGTGGTAACCAAGAATATTAGAAAATAAAAGCTGTCGTGTTATCAGTTTTGGCACAGTCATTTATCAATCAGTATTTTAAACATTGACAAGTGGTAATTTAATAGGGAATGACCCTGTTGGCAGGAAGTTCTAATGACAGATGATGCAAACTCATTTATCACTATGGGGCTGTGCTGGCTTCTTACCTTTCTCAGTATCACAGCTCATATTTTCCAAGTCTGGGATGTGAGAAGCCACAAAGGGCAAAACCTGTGGCACTGAGCCTATAACCACTCCCATCTAATCTGATTAACCCCTTAGCTGCAAATTTCTCTGCACTGTAGCTGGTAAGCTCTAAAAGTTCTCAGACTGATTTAAATACCATTTGATTTTTAAGTAGGATTTGCCGTAATACTTGTAAGCACTTCCCATAGTCAGTTTTTTAGAAATGTTCAAGTTGTGTCACTTTGAATACAAAGTTGAGACACGCTGGTACTTGGCTTTCAAAAACAAACCACATTCTAATAATTAATAGCACATTTCATTAGCAGGCATTAAAAATATTACATGCAGTGCCCTATACAATGGGCAGCTATTATTATTATTATCATTACTACTCGAGAAGGAAATTGATGCATTCAGAGGTTTAATTGATTCGTGCATATTCATGTGGGAAGTCAGTGGTAGAGTCACGACTGGACTGGATTATTATGCACTTCCATGCATAATAATGTCTCGGCAACTTGTAAAGAGAATAGACTACCTTGCTGTAATAACTGTGGGCATTTGAAGTTGAGGGATGTCATGGGAGAGGAGACAAAAATGACACCTTCATCAGCAACTGGTATGGATGGAGCTTTTAATTCTTCTGGGATTAGTCTCTCTGTAATACAATAATTCAACTGTACTTACTCAGAATAAAACCAATAATATTTTTTTACTTTAATTTTCCACAATAACAAAAGTTTTCATTGATTTGATACGATTTTTTGTTAGCTTTTTTAAAGCATAATAAATGCAAACCCTGCTTTGGGCTTTCTCCATCTTCCTGCCTCAGTTCTCCCTCTGTTCTTTCTTGTTTCCTTTCACAGCAGAGTCTTTCTCCTCAAGGCTGGCATCTGGTTAAATATCATCCCCATACAGGATGATTCACACATGAAATGCTTTCAGAGTTTGCATCAAATTGTTGTAATAAGAATCAGTGAAGTTTAAATTTTAATTGGTTAAAATTGTCATGGCAGACTTAAAGTAAAGCTGGGTTTTGGTTGGTTTTTTTTTCTATTCAAAGTGCAAAAGGCTATTGATTAATGGTAGGATCCTACAAAGTGCTAAATACCCTCATTTTCACTGCAGTCATTGGGAGCGGAGGGCGCTCGGCGTGGGTACAACATTAACATGGATGGAAAGAGGTGGCACACAAAGCTAAATGCTGGCTATCGAGCGGTGTGGCTGTGTCCAATTCAGTTCCAATCCATGTGAAGGTACAGACTTAAATCCTTCGCATGTGTGAAAGATGTTTTTTATAGACAAGGCTTTCCCTGCTGAGTTTTCCTTTTCAAAATACTGCCCCTCAACGTTTGAACAATTCCATATTTTTTATTATGACATTCATGAATATTACATAGAAGTGGAGGTGGATTTTTTTGTTTTTCTTTAAAGTGATTTCATGCTTACAGAATTGTAACAGAGAGGGAAGCAGTCGTGTTGGGCATATTATTTCTTAGTTGCTAGATGAGGCAATGACAGAAACTTATTGCTTAAATATTCCGGGCATTCGTTGTTGTAATATAACGGAAAAGAAAGTAGGTGATGTGCTAAAAATGCAGAAGAGATAAGGAATAGGAAGGGATGTCAGAGTTTTTAGAGATTCTTCACTGAGAATACAAAATGTTTTCAGAAATTGTTTTTAGGAGAATGAGGGAATATCTGTTACCGGTCGTGGGGGAATGGCAGTACCTTTAGAAAAAAGCCATGCTTCATCCTGAATGCAGTATTAGTTTGGGGGGGGGGGGGGGGGGGGGAACCCGAAACAGCCAAAATCCAAAAAAGCAGAACCTTTTAAAAGAGTGGTGGAATAGATAGCCTTGCAAATCATTATTAACTGTGAAACTAAAACTTTTAAGTGGGTTGGATCTGCTTTGAGCACTGTTGTGTGCTAGATTGCAGACAACCAATTCAAGTTAAAGTCAGAGGTACCGTTAGATGGAAATGTCAGTGGAGAAGATACTAAGATGTTCTATAGGAATTTCAGAGAATAAAGAAAAAGAGAACAAAATTACACGATGGAATACATGAAATCGCAGTTTTAAGTTTGAAGAGGAAACATAACTCTCCAGTCCTGTGGAGATGACCTTTATGTAATGTACAAGAACAACTTAATACAGATGTTTTATTTATACATAACCAAATGGGATGAAGTTAAATGATTTTTAATTTTGCCAAATCACAGATAATTTCTTTATTGTGCAAGGAGCGTTTTAATCTGTTTAGGTTTTTACTTTTTTTGCTGTTGCATTTGCAAATATTTAATATTTTATATTTTGGACATTCCCCCTGCTCAGTTGTGACTCCCAGATGAAATAATCCTCCTCTTCTTCCCTTTAAATAATTCAAATAGCATACATTTAAAAATGTGAAAATCCCAATGTAAACGTACCAGAAGTGCTTTTAAGGTAGGAGGCTGTTCAACTTTACTATTGAAAAGATGCGTGTCTAAATAGTAATGAGGGTTCATCAGAGTTTTGGGCTTATGAGAACCAAGTAGTTGGGATGCTAGTTGAAGAGCTATGGGAGATCCAGGTCCAGGAACGCTTTCTCAGCTTCTTTTCCTCAAGCATGTACGGGAAAAGATCTTTGGATTGGATTGCCTTTTTTAGCAATGCTAAAAAGCATTTTGTGTGTTGAGAAATCTGTATTTGCAGCAGAGAGGTTTTGGATATTGTATAACAAGATATTATTATGTTCAGTCTATTTTTCACGCAGTGCTATAGGCACTAACAATAGCCAGGAAGAATGAATTAGATACTAAGTTGAATCAGCCAACCTGTGATTAATTTTAGAGTAGATTCCTCATAAAACTGTGGCAGTTTCCTGTAAGATGGCTCCTAAGTAGCACTCAGGTGAGGCCTGCAGAAAATTAAAGACTGTCTTTGGCCTACCGTATGTATTTCCTGCCCTCCTTACAACCAAGGGACTCATCAGCAGACCACATTGTCTCTATTTCTGTTAATGTCCAATTAGCTGTGAGACTAACGATATGTAATGTCTCACCATCATGCCAGAGCCCTCATCTTTCCACTTGTCCTCCCTTGTCAGCTCTTTTCAGTTTACTACTGACTAGAAACCACAGGTGTCTTAGTGCTGGTTCTGCACCAGTTGAAGAGACTCTGATTTAATTTCTCCAGGGTGGCTTTGATTTTAGGCATGTTCCCCTCTCTATGCCAGAATACTCATCATGGATGCTCTGCGACAGGGTTACGTGTCTTCATTTCTATGACTTTGCATCTCAAAAAAAACCTCCCAAAGCTGCTCACAGCCATGTTCTCTTCTAAAGCCTCTAAGCATTTTTCATCTCCAGCTGATGGTTCTCTTAGATGTTAAATAGAGAAGCAAGCAGGTCTTCCTTCCCTTGGTCACTTTTGTGCTAAATAGTGGACCAGTCTATATGGCCATGGAGGTAAATACAAAATGTAAAGAACACGCAGACATGTAGTCATCTTGGAGATGCACCAAACAGCAGTATAGCTGCACCAGACCAAATGAAAAAAAGCTTATGTGATCCTTGTATGCAATAGAAAAGATATTTTCTAAATATACAGACTGGTGTGTCTGTGAAAAGCACAGAAAAATTGAATGTTGTTCTGGTCACCCATGCTCAAGAATGATTAATTTAAACTGTGAAACAGGTATAGAGAATGGCTGCTAGGATGATTAGGAGAATCTGTATTATAAGAGCAGATTAAAAGAGTATGGTTCACTTGTCCTAGCAAAATAAAGGTTGAGAAGGGGATATATGTTAATCTTTATAAATACAGTCAGAGGATAAATGCCATGAAAGAGGAGGAATTATTTAAGTTTCAGGATAATCCTTACAACATCCACTAGGTATAAATTGGTCATTACTAAATGACTCAGATGGGAAATGAAAAAAAAAAAGGGTGTGTGTAGGGAGGTTGTTTGTTTAGGTTTTCAGTTGTTTTTTATTTTTTTTTTTTTCCTGAGAAGCATTTAGTTTTGAAATGGCTGTTGAAACACTATTGAAATGTAAGAGGAATTTGATAAATTCATAGAATAGTTGATTAAACAATACAGGAGTAGTGCCAGGCAGTTTCCATAGATGTTTGCTGTGATGATATCCCCAAACTGAAGGTGAAAAGAGATGGGCTCTGCAATGGTCACATCTTGACTTCAATCCTGAGACCTGAACTGGTCCGCAAAAGAGATCACATATTTCTGTTGACTGTAAAAGACACAATGAAAGACCAGTCTGTTCTGTGTACTGTTGTGCTGGTTTTGGCTGGGGTAGAGTTAATTTTCTTCGTAGTAGCTAATGTGGGGCTGTGTTTTAGATTTGTGCTGGAAACAGTGTTGAAAGTCACTGTTAGGTGAGATGAAGCCTGGCTTTCCTGGAGATGGCTGAGCACCTGCCTGCCATGGGAAGTGGTGAATGAATTCCTTGTTTTCCTTTGCTTGCATGCGCGGCTTTTGCTGTACCTATTAAATGGCCTTCATCTCAACTCAGAGTTTTCTCGCTTTTACCCTTCTGACTCTCTTCCCTCATCCCACCAGGGGAGAGTGAGCGAGTGGCTGCGTGGGGCTTAGTCGTGAGCTGACATTAAACCTCGACGACTGTGTGCAGTGTTTGTCTTGTATTTAATTAATCAGGTGTGTCATAGATGAGCAGCATCCTGCAAGGTACGTCGTCCACATATGTTCAACCTCTCACCATATTTGGGATCAGGAGCAATCTTCATTAGCCAGACTCATAATGACCGTGGTGGGAACGGAAAAAAAATAGAAGAATGTTTTTCCCTCTATGTACTGGGATCATCTGGACATTTTAGTGCTTATGAAGAAAGCCACGTCGTGGCCAGTGTGTTTGGTCCCTCCTCTCCTCTTCTTTTGACTCACGGGATTTCTTGGGGCATCAGTCTTGCCCTTTGTTGTTTTGTGGGAGCCTGAGCATCCCTCAGAAGACAACACAAACTGAAGTGACCCAAGGGTTGACAACCGCAGTGCTTGGGGGAAGGATTAGGTGATACGTGCTTCAACAAGAACCATCTTCAGGCAAAGTGTTTGAGTATCATGGCTTTGTGAGCATCCTTCTCGATTTTTGCCTCAGTTTACTTTTGCTCACTGAAGCATTTGGTTAAAATTTCTTCTGTTGAGCTCATTGGAGTCAGAATGAGTTTATTTTAACTTTCTTATTTTGATGAGTCTGTATGGCTCTTTCATATTCATCCTTGTGTAGAGTAGTTTAATACTAAAATTGCCTCAATCTGCGCTAGAAGCAAATGAATCACAGAAAGAACTTTTTATGCAGTAATTCCTTTCAGTGACTGAAATTTTATCTGTCCTTCCTCAAACTTCGTTGCAGGTCTTTTGGTTTCAGAGTTCACTTATGTTATCTGCTATCTGATTTTAAATTGCTGATCTTGAATTATGTGACTCTGTGTGGAAAAGAGAGGAATTGATCCTTTTTGGGTGCCTAAACTGTTCCTTTTGTTGCCAATAAAGGAGGGATTATCTGTCAGGATTTCTGATAACCTAGTCACGAAAAAAAAATTTTAAAAATAATAAATAATAATAAAAAAAGCAATAGCAGGTAAAATAATTTTTTTTTTTTTTTTCTTCTAGTGAAACCTTGCATGGTATCCCTAAAGTTGCCCAATATTTTTGACATTGAAACTGTATATCTTTGGTTCTGAAAGCAGCTGAGCTCTTTTCAGAGGTACTCGGTGCTGAACTTGTCGGTTCATCTATACGTTAGCGACTTATTATTCTGCGAGCATCACTTCATTTGGGCTAGCAATAAGTCCTGTTCAGTCATTGTGCTGCAGAGGAATGTTTAAAGCTGCAATGTGCATTGGAGTCTGTTTGTTTGCAGCAGATGATTTGCCTAAGCTTTGATGCGCAGTCACTTTCTGACATTTGTGTATTTCAGCAGTGAACAATGTAAACTCATTTTCTGAGCACTTTGATTACTTGCACATAGCAGTGCCCATGGCATGTGACAGAGAAGAGCACTCTATCCACTAATCAGATAGATATGCTTCAAGCGTATTTACACAAAATAATGAAAACAGCTGTTAGATACCTTTAAACTTGAGTGTGTTTTGTTATTAATCTACTAGCCCGTACACATGACACTATAATTCTTCGCTCACTCAAGTTGCCTTTAATGACACAGTAATAAAACGGAGAGGGATGAAAGTAATGGAATTGTAGAATGTAATGCCTCAATTGTTCTACAGTGTCTTCCTTTTTGCCAAAATAAACCACAATTAGGTCCATATGGTGTTTTGAAGTTTTCAAGCAATGACCCTAATAAAAAGTAATGAATTTCTGACAAAAGAAAGCATGGTGCTCTTTTAAGCAGATATCTTCGCTATTGATCTAGTTATGATTGCAGACTGATATGCTAATAGAAGAAGAAAGGTTCAACGTGCCTGGTACAAGCACTTTCATTTGTGGTTTATTTTATTCTTATGAAATTCAGATTGAAAAGGTAGAAACATGTTGTAATCCATCAGTTATGACTCCCTTTTAAAAGACCTACTATAAAGAAAACAAATGGATTTTTCTTGAGAAAAATGGAGTTTGGAAAGCATTTGTTAACTTGAAATTTCAAAAGCAAATGTTAACTAGGAGGATGCCTCACAGTGATGAAGATGCTTTGTTTGCATATATGAAATTTGACTTGAGCATTTTATTGCCTTCAGAGGTCTAAGCTCTGTTACTTACTTTTCTTTTAACCTTTTCATGGGGGAATTGGATTGATACTTCTGTTCATCTAGAAAATCAAACTATCCATGGGAGCAGTTGTTAGGTAAGTACAGATACTCAAACGCAATGACTAGGGAGGACGTGCAGCTCATCCTCCTATATAGTACATAGCTGTGGGCAACCATTAAAAAAGTATGGTGTGGCAGTGTTATTCTAATGCAGTAATAATGATGCCTGAAGTATGGGTAATGTGGTCTTTAATAAAGAGAGGAGAAGGCAGGTTTTGGAAACAGATACCAGGAGAAGGAGGAAATAAATAGCTGATTTGATGAACCTTCACTGTTAGCGGTTGTTGAATGACTGTTCGTTCCCCATACACGCGGTCCTAAATGACTGAATTGAAAAGCATCTGCTGGGTAATGTATATTGTTGGCATTCTTTTACTCCAAGTAGTGTAGTTAATGTTGAGCAAGGCCTATAATCTTGCAGCAGGAAACTATTCAGAGCATCCTTTGAAGAAAATCTACCTTGTCCACCTTTGATTGCCACTAGAAACTGTCTCTTAAGTGGCTCCTTCCCTGGTAAATTAGGGGTCCACTTATTTAATGGGTTAATTACTCTGTTGCCTGTTCTCTTAACTACTGAGCTGCCTTTCAAACCTCCTGCTCTAGTCTCTAGTACTGCACCTTTAGAAAATAACCTAACTTTGGCCTCAACAACCCTTTCTATTTTGCATTTATGTTTGCCACCTTCCACGTTAGTAATTTCTCCACCTCTTTCTGTATCACATACTTGTGTGTGGTTAATTTATTCATCTTAATAGAAAAGAGTCTTGTTCTTGGGTAGAACTTTATCTTTGACAATGTATCTTATAAGCAAGGTAAATGAATTGCTATTTATTCCAACACTTTTCTTCATTCTGAAAATAGATACTTTTTTCCAATTTCTCACCTTCTTGTACTGGATGCCTCAATGAGATGTGAATGTTCAATTTGTTGGATTGCAGTCATGTTTAATAACAACTGACTGGTGTTTAGGAACTGGGGCTTGCCTTCTGGAGGAGGGCGTGGGCTGCGGGAGAAACTAATCTCACTTCAGGTTGTAAGATTTGGATTATTTCTGTTACTGTTGTTAAGAGGAACATAAAAGTGAAAAGCCCCACCTTACTTCCTGTAATTAAAATACGTTTAAACTGATTTTTCTTGCATCAATTTTCAGTATTAAAACTTTAAGAAATAGTCTTATGCTGTGTAATACAGTGTCAAATTTTAGACTGGTTTTAAATTATATTAAACAAATCTATCAAGCACAGGTAGCCTAGAAGATGAATGTGTTTAAAATATGCCAGTTTCTATAGCCAGTTGTAGATGACAGATGTTGGGCTTTTCAGGAAAACTGAGCAAGTTCTCCTAAGAAGCTGGATGAAAGCAACACTGTTTGGTGTGACTCCTCATGCACCACTCATGCTTTGGTGCTTGCATTAAACTTCCCTCCTGTAGCATAAATAATAACCAGTATGTTGAAATATTTTTAATACTGCAAAAGGGTCTTAAAGCTCAGAAAAAACATGGGAGCCTTCAAATGCTTAACTGAGTCCCTTAGCCCCTGGTTTTATTCATTAAAATATAAGGACCTAATTCTGCAAGGTTGTACTCCCTTGAGAAGTGTAAGTACAATCAGGAGACTTTAGAAATTCTGTCTTTTTATAAAACTCGGTTGAAATTATTTGAGATTTCTAGGTACTTTGAAGTTCTTGGTACACCTGCAAAGGCTTCTATAAACTTACCTTAGAACCTTTTGAAATCTGAAGTTTAAACCGTTTGTGGTGTCCCAGGTTTTGGCCGTTAGTCCGGAAAAGCGATCACTCTGGCCACTGCCAATTGTGTATTTATTTGATAAAAGTATCCCAAATATTCTCATTCCTGTGTTACTAGTACTTTCACTTGCATTGTGGTAGCACCTGGTACATCCTGTCATCTTCCGACAGATGAAAATAATGCAATCAGTATTAAGAAGCATTAGCACCCCAAAAAGAGAATAATAAAAGGTTTCTGATGTTCAGTATAACTGTGCTTGAGTACGTATGGACAGTTCTATAGATGACTAACTACAGTCATGTAGACTTTCTCAGTCTGCATGTGAGTTTGCAAGACTAGCTCCTTAAGGAACAGCAATTATTATTACAGAGCTGTTATTAGTAGGCCAAATTACTGCATTATAGATCTCATGTAAAATCAGGTTTTGACGAAGGGAACACAATTTTCAATCCTTCATGTAAAACCCAAAAGTTTTCTATTTTTTAATCTGCTGACATATATTTAGAGAGATGTACTGTGACTTTTATATTTAATTTCATCTTTTTTTTTAGTACTTTCAAGCTCCTTCAAGAACAATGTCCATTACAGTGTAATGATCAGAGATGGTGATTTTTAGCAGTAGATTGAGGGGACAAGTTTAAGAAAACATTTATTGTACTTTGTTTTGGAAACACAAGCTAGTTGTAGAGGTTACGTTCAAAATAGCAGGAACTAGTAAGGCAGCATTTTAGTAAATTGGGATATAAACAAACATCTGTTGCAGGAATGTAGAAATGACATCATAAAGAATGTATGCAAAAACTTAATTGAAAAAGAATGATGCAGAATTGCAGCATGACTTTAAGTCTAAATTGATTTTTGCCTTCAGAGTGAAAGTGGGATTTTTGTGCAACATTCCAATACTATAAAGTATTTAAAATGTAATGTCCTATTAATGTACCTAAAATGTAGACTCTGGGTCACCCAATAAGAATAGTAGTTACAGTAATACAGTATATGTAATATGCAATTATCTTGACAATAGTTTTATTTTTTCAACAATTTTGTCATAAAAGAGCAGTAAGATACAATGAATTTGATTCATTTTGTGTGTGTGAATCATTTAATAGGCCATTACATCTACTATATTAGACTCCATTCTCCTTTCAGAGCTTTTCATTATAAGGCTGTCTTTAATGGAAAGAAGTTTAACCTTCCCTCCCAGATAGATTGAACCCCATAACAGTGTAAACATTCTCATTATAAAATAAAATCCCCTTCCCCAAGGGCAGCACTATAATTATGTTGCAGAGTGTTGTACAAATGTTTCTCTTAAAAAATGTTGTCTCATTCTTGTCCTCAAGTTTTTATCATTTTCATTTATGAAGACAATCAATAATACTTTTAAATTGTAATTTAATAAAATAAATATGATCTGATTATTTTTTAATTTTTTGAAGTTATTTTAATCAAGTTTGAGACGAAGTCATCAGTAAAATTGCTGTTGATTTATAAATAGGATAATTAGAGGCTTTCCTCCTAAGTACTGTTCACTGGCATTGTGGCTGTTTTTATTGCCTAGTCAAACCTCTTCATTCAATTTTAAAATTGCCTTTTGAATGAACTGTGCTATGAGCTTGCCAAATAGTGTCACCATTAATACCTTACCTCCTCTATTTCATTGTCCAGTCTGTAAATGCACAATAAATTGTTTGATAAGGAGGTCAATGAGGTTGTACTAGTTTTTAAGTGAGTTATGGCCAAACGTTTCAGATTATGTCACACTCTTATTGTAGCGCTGTGCTTAAAAGGTGGTGATACAGTACGTGGTAGATCATTTGGTATGGTTGCTCCAGGACTAGACACAAATCAAGGAAAGCAGGTTCTCCACTGAGCTTTATGTAGAGAACAGATGAAAAAAATGCACTTTATTAATCCAATTTACAGTTCTGTAGTGTGCCCCAGTCTAATTAGGAAAACTCTCAGTAGCAGGTACACACCACGTGCTCCACGAGCATGGGTTAGGGCAAAGATGTTTGCAGGCAGGAGAGTATTTCACTGATTTGGCTGTGCAAAGCTGCAGTAGTATTCCTGGAAGGTCCTGAAGTTTCTCCTGCCAGCGTGCTGGATGATCATATCTCAGGAGTTATTTGGTGGGAATTGGGTTTTTTCTGTACGTATAACTGATTTTGGAGAACCGTGCCGGATGGGTGTCCCCATTCCAGCAGTTTCCTGTACTGATGCATCACCTTCACGCAGCCCTTCTCTACTTTGAGAGCTCCTCCACGGACGAGGCTGTGGCTTCCATCCAGGCACGTCTTCCCCCCGCGCGCAGCGCGCGAGCGGTTTTGAAATAGAAACGTAAAAGGCGAAAGTAAGAAACTTTGTGCTTGTTGAGTCTAAAAGAAAGTCTGTTTGTGTGTGTCTCTCCCTTTGTAACAGAAGGAATGTTTCTTATGTTTCTGTCTTCAGACAGTTGGCACACATTTCATCTCAGCAGCTGCTTTCTCTTAAAGTGCAGTAGAGTGTAGGACTGTAGTGACACTAGCATTAATACTTCACATTCTGCTATCATATGCTGTCACTGTGAAATATGGATCTAGGTTACATGTGTTTGCAGACTTTGTACTGCTGAATTATGAAAGCTGACTCCGTTGGAGGATTGTGTTGTATTCAGAGACTGTGAACTGAACAATAAATGAATGCAGGCAGAGACTTGCAGTCATAAGCAGTATCCTCCTTTTCGGCCTAATTGAGACAATAGCTTTAAAATGTAGAATTGCCAAATACAACTTCATTGTTGACTTAGGTAAATATATTTAGCAGGCATCTAAATATGTCTCTTGTGGGCACCTTTTAGTTGTTGTTCTCAACATTGTTTAAATACTATATTTAAATCCCGTTCTTTTGAGTGGTATGAATTACTGCAGATGAATAAAATTTATTACAAAAAGTACCACTGCTGTGTGACAGAATAAAATATTTGGAACACTTAGTTATTTTGTTATCAAGAATTAGTGTGCAAATAGCTCTGCAATTTTTTTACATGTCTGGATGGCTATAAGAGGGGTGAGGAGCTGCGCTTCTCTTATTTCTGAAGGTATAAAGTTAATGCAGACGTACATATCAGCTAAGATGTCAGGAATCACAGGGGTTGGACGGTAATGCAGGATGCCCGTGCATTGCACGTGGGTGCACAGGGGCCCTGCTGAAGTCACCTGGGGCTCTGTCAGCACATCATGCAGGAGCTGTGGCAGTGGGAACTAAATATCTGGAAATATTTTGAAATGAATGCTCAGCATAACAAGATACTGGGGCATCTGCAAGCATATCATGTACATCGTGTACACACTTTTGTTTGTGCTGAAAATGTTCATCAGCGTATTGGTTAAAGTCAGATTTGCTTGGTGCCTGAAGTTTTGCCAGTAAATTATTTTCTTTCTTAAAACAGCAGTCTTTAGGTATCCCCATAATTCCAGTGATGTGCTATGACTGTACACCAGCAATTAAGCTTGCAGTTGATTTTCTGTGTGCAGCCACTGAAGATCAGGAAGCAAGCCTAGGTGCAGAAAGCTGGCATCCAGTGTAGAACCCTCCATTCATTTTCATTTTTTACCCTTGAATATCAGCATGTATAAAAGGACAGAGTGAATAAACAACACATACACATTTTGGTAGTGTTAGGTTGCTGATAAATGGCCTTGAAACCACACCTCTGTAGGAGCTTCCAGCTGGCAGGAAACCATAATCAGCATCCTTACCATGAACGGTCTGATGCTCAGAATAATGTTAGAGCTGCTGTGGACAGCATGAAAAGAAATGTTTGGTCTTACTGAACTTGTCTGTATATTTTGGTGCTTAGCATGCATGGGTTTCTATCATATATATACGGAATTTTATGTGAAGTGGTTGCTGTCATGACTCTTCCCGTGTTAATTTTGATGTTTCTTTTGTATCTGATGCTTAAGTGGGAAGGTGGGGTTGCATCCTTTCTAAGCAGTGCTGTTCCTGTGCATCAGGGCTTCCCACAACAACCTTTTCTACTGTCATCTCATTCCATGACTTATTTTAAAATGCATCCAGGTTCATGTTAAGTTTAAATATGCTCATCAAGAATTGTCCTAGACTAGAAACCATGCACTTCTAATTTTGTACTCTAACAGCACATTGTTCGGTTGATTGTAAAGAGGTGAAATACATAAACAATTTCAACAACAGAATTTAACCTATTAATGAATCATGCTGGAGGTAATATCTCCAGGCTCTCTTAGGGTCCTGGCTATGTGCATAATAAATCAACATGGTGCTATTCAGGTGCTCACTCATTTCCTGCAGCAAGCAGCCGTATCATCAGATTTCTCTTCTTTGCCTGTCTTCCCATAGCCATCAAGTTTTTTATTCTGGGCCACAATATGTAGAAACTTTGCCATAGTGAGGTTCATTTTTTAATATAGAAAAAAGTACTAATAAATTTCAAATTTTCAATCATCTACAGCTGCTTTTCTGTCAAAGTGAAAATCATTTTCTTGATCTTGACCAATCTGTGGCCTTTTCTGGACGAAAAGAATGAGGGTAGTGTGTTGATGTTCTCATAAACAAGACCATTTTGTAGTTCATTGCTTTTATTCATCTTTGTAAAATATTCTCGTATATGTCAAAATGTTTCTTTGGCATGTGACAGTAGAAGCACCAGTAGAAACAGGATGAAAAAGGTAATTTTTCTGAAGTTGTTGGAGTCTCTTTTAATCTATAGAATAGTGAGTAAATCTACTATTAAATTTGTGGAATATTCATCTTGGGTGGAGTATTGCACTGGTTAGAAGGTAGAGTTCATATACTCCTCTAATTGATGTGGTGTAATAGTTAAATTGCATGGTCTTTAGAATACTAATCATAGCAACATTTACCAATAAAACAAAATTGTCACTCTTCTGTGGGAACCATTACAAAAAAGCTACTGCAGCTTGTTGGCATACAAGAAAAAGACCTTTACACTTAAGTTACATTATTTATCACAGCTTTTCAGTGGGGAGAAGCTCTTCTTATTTTAATACACTTACACTGTGTAATTCTGTGCATTTTATAGTATTAATTGGAGAAACCATAAAAGCACGGTGACAACCTGCAACATTTCTCTTGCACCTACCTACTGGTTAGCTGTTACACTGCCAGAGTTTGTTGTAACCTATGGCTTTAGTCACCAGCCTTACAATAGGGCAGCGCCGAGGATGAGGAGATGCTGTAAATCATACAGAGTTCTGGCTGAGGGTGGAGAGAAGCAGCAATAACAAAGGGTAACGCAAGGGGATGAATGAGGAATTGAGTGAGATTGAAGTCTCTGGAACTGTGAATGTTGATGGGGACGGGTCCTCAGAGCTGCCTACATGCTGGCATCATTAATTGCAATATATGCTACAAATATACCACGAGACAGCAATATAGAGTTGGGGTGTAGGAAATAAGAGCTTGGCTTGTGATAGAAACCAACAAGGCTGTTTGAACGTGACTGTGAAAAGGTGTGATTGTGGATTCTTCTACCTTTGAGATACTCTGGCAGTTTAAGATTTACACCTCTGCTGACTGCTTTCCGTTCCTGACCCCTCGCAGGGTGATGGGCCTCCCATGTGTGACTGGGAGCCACTCGTCTTCATAAAGACTCAGAAACGTAAAGATCCTCAATCCCTTTTACCGTCAGCAGGATCCTCAGAGCTAATCTAGCATGCAGTTTGTCAGAAGTTACTGTGTAATGCCCCAGAGACACGATGAGCAAAGTTCTCAAGCCCCAAAGGACTGAACTATGAAACCACATTTCCAAATAGATTAAAAGTGCTTGTCATTGGCTGATTTGCCATGAAAGGCTGAACAGAAGTCTTTTACATGTGTGTGCTCATGCATGCATATGTGCACACACACACACACTTGAACTTGTAGGAACCCAGTGCACTCAGTTGTGTTATTTACTAATAATCAAGATTTTAACATTTCAAACAGGACCTATTTCTGGAGCAGTGTAAGCCAAACATTGAATTTCTGAGACACTCTTATAGTTTATTGTGTCCTTTTTCCCCTCATTAGGGTCTTGTTGTTGTGGGAAAAGGTCCAACACAATCTCAAATGTGTAGGCTTTTGGGATAATGCAGAAGAATTGAGCCATGCTGTCTGAGTCAGTACCTAAGTCACTTATTTAGACAGGTTTAGCAGCAAAGTGTGTAAAAAGAAAGGAATCCCTCCGTTATTCCCCTGTTGCCCCTCTGTTACACCAGTTCACAAGGCAGCGACATATGTGGTATTTTGTGCCTTCCACAGGAATCCTAGCCAAAAGATTTATTAAAAACAAAACCAGGGACCCCCACACAGACATTTTTCAACCCGTGTTGATGCTCCTATGCCAGGATCCTGCTAGGTCAGTCTCAAAAAGGCAGTCATCTTTGGCCGGCACGTGTTCTGGTCCTACTGCAGATTACGCCTGCTGTTAGATCAAATGGCACAGCTTCAAACCGGGGCGGTCACAAAGTGAGTCAGAATTGCATTTTCTCATTTAAAGCCAGCAGGATATCCCATCATGCCTACCTTTTAATTAGATGATACTCTGATCACCATTCCCATTCATTAATGATCAATACTCCCTTTTCAAGTCACAGATGTATTTAGTCATCAAATAAAGGTTCGTATTATGGGCACTGCTGTGTCCAGCAAGGATTTATTTTTTTAACTTTTTAAAATATAACCAGAAAACGTGACAATTATAATGCAGACCTCAAGGCCCTTTCCAGCACAACTGCGGTAAGTACATTAAGCATATGAAAGTGTTTTAACTATGACATGGATTCTTTAATTCTGAAAAATAGGCATCTGATTCTGATAGAGACTCCATTTTATTGACAAAGCCAAACAACTGAGGAGATGCCTACTTTGTGAATTGCCTTAGTTGGGTAGCAAGTATGCCATAAATCTTGTAACCAAAATAACGGTATAATATTGAGCTGAATACAGAGATTTTTCTGTCTCACTTTTTTATACAGCTCAGAGAACTTTCTTTCCTTATGACTGTAATCTGTTCCCTGTAACGTAGTCTGGCGCAGAAAGCATAGACATCAATGTTTCTAAATGGTTTGTTTGATCAACCATGCCTAATGGTTTGTGGACCAGATCTTCAGCTGGCTTAAAGGGCTGCAGTTCCGTGGAATGCAATTACTGCAATTTATATCATCTGAGAATCTGATTTCTTCTTCCAGCCATATAGACTTGATCGAACAGTATCCATAGACTTAAAAATTGCAAATTTATTTCTCAATCTTTGCAATGCCACATATTGATGTCAGCAATATCATAGAAATAATCAAAGACAATTTTTCCCCCTCAGTAATTTGAAAGAAAACTGGTGAATGACAGACGTACAGGATAGTTTCAGAAGTAATGTTGAAACTTAACTTTAGTGAATGGCAAGTATGACAAATGTGCAGTTATTATCTATTTAATTAAATGGTTCATAAGAGTCAAAGTGTTTAAATACATCATAAAATACAGGAGGTCAGAATCTTAAGAAACCTAGTAATTTAAATCAGTATTAAATAATAGGTAAATGAGGGTCTTCTTTTAAGGCACTCAGTCAAAACTTCCAGGAGGATCATATCTCAAACATGAAAGAAGACTTGAAAAAGAGCCAGCAGAATTTTTTTTTTTTTTTTCCACAAGGGCTGTGATTTCCGTTGCCCTATGATACATAAAGGAAACGTGGAAAAAAATTTGGGGGTTTGTGATATTTGTTTCTGCTTCATATTTTCTCTACTTTTTTAATCTTAAAGGCTGTGAAATGTTTAGGCAATTCCCACCCAAACACACGCACACAGAAGACCAGCGTGTGTTAAAGCATGTTCATTTTCATCTCTTACAGTATACTATAGGGGGTTACTGAGGTAAAGAGGAAAATCTTTCATCTGACTTGTTGTTATTTAGTAGCTGGACAAGATCAACATTGGTTAATAAACGAAAACCAATGAAAACCTCACCCAAAGAGCAGCTTTGCACTCAGTTGCTCAGTTTTCACATTCTTTTTCCTTGTGATGATGTGATCATTTCACTCCAGTTCTCCAGCCACCATGCAGTCTCCTAGGACAGACAAGACCTGAATTTCTAATGTGAAGAAGGATGATACAAGCATGATATACATTATAGAAGAGGGAAGAAACCCCAAAACCTTAGTTGATTTTTAATTTTCTATGCACCTTTAACTTTTAAAAGAAAGCATTGACCATTGACAGATTAGAGTTTTAAATATAAGCTGTGTGGATGTGTTGCTTTTAGATATTTAGATTATTGTCTTTGTAGCATTGCAAATTCTGTTCCTCAGTGAGATGCTGCTGCATTTCTTTTGATTTTCTTATATGTTGATGTGTGATTTACCTCTGGAACTATATTTGGAGGTGGAATGCCACTCTGTCCTTGTAGTAAAATGGTGTCTGAGGTTTTAAATATATATGTAAACTGCTATCTGCATTATCACAAGAAGAACATTTCATAACCGGGTGTATCAAAACTGGTTATAGAAAATTTCAGTGGTTAAATACTCAGAGAATGATCAAGAATAATGAC
>NC_133977.1:41133871-41178871 GCF_047716275.1 Strix uralensis | reverse complement strand
CAAGATCTGCTTAAATTTAAAAACAAAATTTAAGTGCTTAAGCACCATTGGTTTTTAATGAGACTTGAACTTCTAAGCGCTTAAGTCAATTGTGAACCTGGAAATAAGGCTCTAAGGATACTTAGTTCTTCGGAGGTATGCAGTGGCCTAGCTTCTGTTTAGACACCTGATTCCACATAATGTTTATTTGAGAATAAAAGCATTGGAAAATGCGTTTTCCAAAGAGGCTGGTTTTAAAATTACATCCATTCCTAAAAAAAACCAGACCGACTGCTTGCTTGAGAAATCGTCTTGCTCTCTCCCTGCCTCCTCAACCCAGTAAAAATGGGAAAGCTTTGAAAACTTCCATTTAAGGGTAAGTAAACCTTACCCATTTAGAGAAGGAGCTCCTCCCATATTAAAGTATCTCCTTCTCATTGCAGGCCATCAAATTCAGTTCATCATGTGTCTTTCAGTTATGTGAGAGTATAATGCCCATTTGCCCCTCTTGTTTTCACAGAATGCCTCACTGAAACCCTTGTTGCATGTAAACATAAGGGACTGGTGAGTTCAGATATTCTGCTTTAGTCCTTGTGTGGTAATTCATTCCTTTGGTATCATGAAGGCTTTCTTCACCTGTTATTACCAAGGAACAGGCAACAAAGGCTTTTCACTTACCAAAAAATTCTTGGAGAATAAGGAATCGGTAATGTTAGAAGTCTGACGTTGCTGAATTAAGTACTGCATTCAATTTTCTTGGACTAAATCTAGCAATATTATATTTTTTAAAAACTTCTTAATTTTAGAATTCATGTAAAGATACAACTTTAACTCTGATGTTCATCATGTGTGGATGTCTGTAGGTATATTTAATGTATTTTTAATTATCAGGAATAACTCAAACACTTAAAAATAGCTAGTTACCAAGGTAAATGCAAGTAAAACAATAGCAAAGTTTCTCTACTGCAAGCATAGAGGTTTAAATGTGCTTTCAGTTAAAAAAAAATTTGGTCGTCAGATTAATTTGGCGTTGATTATTGGTTGCTTTCTCGTATCACAAAGTCATTATTTGTTTGATTTAGTGGGATGTAATTGTCGTCCTCTGAAGATCTGAGAAATCCAGTTCCTGACAACCTGGCAGAACCTCTGCACGGTGGCATGAGTTGCAGCGGACCTCCTTCCTGCTGCTACACAGGCTGGAGTCCTGGGTGAAGGGAAACTCTGAAAACAAACCTTCACAGAGGAAGGTTTTGCGCTTTGGGTGGTGTGTCTGTCCTGTCCACAGTGGTCAGTCAGGAAATGTATTAAAAGATGGTGGGAGATATTTAGGTTCTCTTTCCACTGAAGAGGTACATAACTTTGGGCAAAATCCGTCACCTCCTTTACTTACCCTGCGGTTGAAATGGGGCTAATAAGGCTTATAATTTGTATGCTTAGTATGCAAATTGGCAAAGTAAAGCATGCTTAAAAACCGGCCAGTGAACTTGGAAAGCTCTTTTTCCTATTAAATCTGAAAAAGACGAAAGTATCAAAATGTGGTCATCTAATCGAGTCTTTGCAAACGGTGTGGTCTAAGTATAAATGTGGCTCCTATGTATGATCTCTTTAGAAAGTCTTTTTGCCACAAGAAGAATAATGGCAGCATACTCAGCAGGCTGCACGAGGATGAGATAGCATGCTTGCAGCATTTCTTTGCAGCATAATTGCAGCATCAATGAACCATGAATTCAGCCTAATTAGCATAACTGGAACCACTGCAATCATGCTGCCATTCAATTTAGTTTTTGAACATTCTGGTGAAGTATCACCGTTCTGCTGGTTTATTGTTGAGATGCTGTAGAGAGCTGTCCACTTGCTTTCTTGTGCTGTCTTGATGTATTTTATTATTTCAGGATAACTAGGGAACTTCAGGAATGGAAGATCTTTGGCTTATTGGTTCCATTACTGAATCTACAAATAATTCTGTATTACTTCCTGTAAAAAGTAATGAAACCATTTAGTATACTATAAAACTCAGAGTAAATGTACTAAATTTCCAAGTTAGACACAGGTTCTGAATTGTAATGGATAACGAATAGCAAATAATTCTGGAACTATTTTGAGTTAAGGACTGCATTCCCAGAATTTTAAAAATAGCATTTTCTATTGCTCTTTGTAAACACTCTTCCTAGGAGAAACTTTTTTTAGAAAAGCCTGCATTTTTTTAATGTGTTGCTCTGTAAAATGTATTTTTTTATTGTTGCTGTTGGTTGTGCTACAGTAAAATCGGGAAGCCATGGAAGTAGATCAGGTACCATTGGTCTTGGCAACAGGGCAAAATAACCAGCTATTTTGGATGGAAGAGTCAAGGGACTGCTGAAAACAGCAATAGCTGGTAAATAGGAGAGCTGGGACTGGGAGGCTTCCTGCATCTCTCTTGGCCATGAGGCAAGAGGTCCTTAACGGTGGCACTTAAGCCACTTCAGAATGATACACAACCAGGAGTTACTTCTGCCATTTGTGACAGAGCAGAGCTAAAAAGCTTAGCAATCACTGTCCTGTTATTTTCTGCTCTTGAATAACTGCAGAATGGAGAGAGTAAACCTTTTCCTTGCAGCTGATTTTATGTAGCTATGATCATGGTGTTTGACCACATCTCCATGAAAATCTGCTCAAGGTCAGCGAAGTAGCTGGGGTTTTCTAATGACCTTAATGTGCACAAAAAATGGATAAATTTTTAAAAAACTTTCTTAAAAAGGAGTTAAATAGGTAAGTTTTGCTTTAGGAGCTAAAAGTGTTAAGTTTGGAAGTTTTCATAGCTACTAGATGTAATTCCATAGGTTCCTGCTCAGAAAATCTCCCATATATGTATTTATACACACACACACACACGTGTGATAGGTGTGTGTGTATATATACACGTATTTTAAAAAGTCTGAGCTGCTGAAAGCTTCTGCTTTTTCTGCAGGATAGTCATGTTGAGAATAGTTGCTCCCATTAGATAAGGCCAGTCCACTGAGAGTGAGAGACGATGAGTTATGGGTGGTGGTAAGCAAGTTGTCGATGGAGGGAGCAGGAGTACAGAAGTGGTATGACTGTGGTATTTAATGCTCCTGTGAGGGCCAGTTGTTTGCAAACTGTTTGCATTGCAGGTATTTAGTAGTTGTTTTTTACACCAAAATGGTTTGTAATGCAGTGGTCTTATCTAGAAGCAATGAATGATGTTTATGACTAGGGTATCATTTGAGAGGGTGAGGTATTCTCCTAGATAACTGTTTGACAGAAAGCCTTTTTTTGAACCTTATTTGGCCTAAAAATCCCTTAGCAGTGTGTATTCTGGAGCGGCTCCAGTGTCACAGGTTGTATGGGTGAATCAGTGAATCTTTTAGGCTGGAAGAGCCCTTTAAGATCTTTGTGTCTAACTGGTTTGAGGCCAGGTGCTGCTGGAAGAATGAGATACAGTAATTTCAGGAAAACATTCAAAGGTATCTTTTCTCTGTTTTGAGGATCATCTGCTTTTTTCCTTGGGTGTAACTTCAGCCCTATTCATTCATGTGGCTGATTCAGAAAATTCTATATTCATGTTGACTCCCAGACGCTAGATTTTCATTTGTTCATTGCTTTTTTTTCCCCTGATGATGTTAAACTCAGGAAGTTATTTGTTACACTTTTCACTCTAAGCATCTAAGTATAAATTTAGCATAGAAGAACTGCAGACCTTTTGAAATAGCCATCTCAGTCATCTGTTGCTTCCTTCTGTGTCCTGATGTGACCCTCAGTCAGCATCTGAGATCATGTGAAGCTCTTTCATATATTTCTGCTGGAGCGAAGGTAGAATTTATCACTGACCTTTCTACCCTTTGCTCTTCTCTGTAAGATGCTTAGTGTCTCCTGAGAGGTGGGCATTTTGTTCAGCCTTCTTTTCCTACCTGTAATGCAAAAACTATATTGTTTTTCCCAAAAACCTGATTTGTTAAGGTTCACTGTCCCTGTGACCATCTGATGCATGTGTAACAAAACTAAGCACTGCTTCTCATCTGGTTGGATGCTCTGGGTAGGCTCTTGGGTTAGACTCATGGATGCACTGTTAGGTTTTGCAGGGCCTCAGAAGCTCACAGGATTCAAATGTGTGCCTGGAATTTACTAAATGCAAGTAACAAGGTCTTACAGATTTAAATGCTTTATAAGATGCATTCTTTCTTTCATAGGATTATATATGAGAAAGAGTTTAGCTTAGCATTGCCTGTATTCAAGGCTGTTCATAGAAATGTGGGTCTGGCAATGCAGTGAGATACTTTTCAAGAAGGTAATTAAGTGTATGTGTAAAACATAAATGAATGCAAGTGGTCAAACTAAACTCAGTACCAGTGAGACTTCTTATGTCCACGTGTTGAAGGTGGGAGGTGATCTGGGAGCATCACAGAAGAGTTGGGGTGAGAAGTCCGAGCATGGTAGTTGAAGCAGAATCACCAGCTGATGATTTGTTTCTCTTTTTTTTAGTGAACAGTTGGGTTTGCTGATCAAGTTTTTTGCAAGCTCTAACTTAAAATTAACAGATAATTATAATGAAGAGTACCCAATGTAGATTATACCCCTCGAGTTTTGCATTCATCTGTGATTTATGTCCTGTGTATAACTCAGAGTGCCAGACTACACATTGTATTATTATTGAATAAGAAAGTGAAGAAATCTGATGGTTTCACCTTCTTCAGTAGTGACTCTTTTTCACTTCAGCCTGCGAACACACCGCAGTGGTTGTGGGATGGTCTGGCAAGCTGGCTGTCATAACTCGAGGTTTTAGGTGTCAGTTAGTCATTCTCTTCTCAGAAGGCTTAATGTGCGTTTTAGCTGAAACTCTCCTGTTGATCATTTATTAAAGGTGGGGTCAAGCAGAGGGCTGGCTGCGGTTGAGGAAGAGTTGAAGGAAGTGCAGAGAATAGCTGAAGTGGTTGGTTCCTGGAAGACCAAGTCTGTGATTCATCCATTTTGAAATGAAGGAGGAGAAAGCAGTGCCAATTAAATCTCACAAAAGGTTATGATAAGCATCTAAACTGTGGGGAGAGATCACAGTCTTTCAGCATCTTTATTCCCTGCAGCTGCAATATGTAAACTCAGGGAGATGACTGAACATTGATACTTTCAAAGTTCAATAGTCATGCTTGTTACTGAATGCAGTTACTGAGAATTGACAGAAGAAAATATTTTTGAGAGGAGTTTCCAAGTAGAGATCATATTTCTAGTTTAGTGTGGAGCAAAACCAGCGGATTTGAATGGCTGTCAGATCTGGTAGAAAGAGAGAATAACTGCTCTGTGGTAAATTATTGCAAAGGAAATAATCAGTCTCCTTCAGAACCAGTATTTTTTTTTTTATTGTTCATAGGTGCAAATTCAAAAATGCCTCAGACCAAATGTCAGAAGTAATTTGAGTGTTTGGTATTTTAAATCTAATTGAACTATTCTCACAAAAACTCTTGCATATATTCCTGTCTGCTTTTTAAACATTTAGCTATACTTTTCTGCCTTTTACAAGAATTCATGAAATAAGGTCCTCAAAGACACTGAAAACTTTAAATTGACCATTCTTGCTGAAATAAACTGATTAAAAAATATTAAGGAAATAAATCTGTAGACAAAAACACACTTTTCCTCTCAATGCTGTTTGAAGATGTTTTCAGGCTGTTTACAAAATAATTGCCAATTTTCACCTTTGATTTCTATCACTGTGTTATGATTATAAGATTTATTTTTTTTTAATGAGTCATTGCTAGGCACTGAACAAGTAAGTTAAGGAATATTTTAAGGAGAGGCATATAGAAAAAAAAAAACCAATGAAAACGAAAGGTGCCTTTAGTAGAAATAACAAACAGGGAAAGCCATAGGTAAATGGGAAAAAAAAATGCTTGAAAACTAAAAGCATGGTGATGATCAGCTGAAAAAGGGAGCTGAAATTCTGTTGGTTTGGGGACTGTGACCTAATGCAGTGACTGGTGAGCAGACCCCAGCCATCATGGTTCCAACTGCCTTGTACGACCCCGTGCAGTGATGTCAACTCCACGCTCCTGCTTAAAGAGGTCATGTTAATACCAAGTCTCTTCATTATCCATAGGTCCTGTAGGCTGTCCTTGCCCTCATCTCGAGCCTCGACAGCACCCGTTGGCCTGATGTCTTCCTGCCCTTTAGCCAGGCCCGTTTGCTGCTGGTGCATGTCTGTCTGCTCCCACTGTTGTTCAGGGACATCGGCCAGGGAACCAGGTGTGTCACTCTCTGACGGGGGACGGGGTGAGCAGAGCCAGCAGCGGTCGCTCACCGCGCCAGCACCGTCCTGCTGAGGGGAAGGTGGGCTCTGAGGCACAAACCCCAGAGCCTTTGGCAGCAGCAGTCTCTGCTCCAAGCAATTTTCTGAAGGTCCAAAGGAGCACATCCCCCATTAAAAAACAAACAAACAAACAAACAAAAGTAACAGCAAAACAGAACTTTGATTAATTTTAAGGTGATTGCCTCTTAAGAGACTCTGACAACTGGTTTTCAATTAACAATCCAGTTTACATAAAAGGCACATATTGATGAACATAGTCCATGACTCTTTGCTCAGTCCCATTATTCTCCTCTAATTCATATGCAGAAGCTAAGATTTCCAGTGATCTCACTGTTTACAAAAATCCAAGGTACTTGGAGGTTAATGTTTTTTGTACTTTCTGGCGAGTTTCATCTCCTGTTTTCTTCACAAAAGACAATAAAGGAAAAGGAGGAGTGTTCTTCCAGAAAGCACCCAAAGATACAGATGATCCATCAAGAAGTAGCTGAATGCTCTTGTGAGAGCTGGAAATTTCCCTAACACTCTTCTGGGATATAATGTTTCTGAATATCTGACAGCTAGATATTTTCCTATTCAGAACTATTTTCAATGCCAAATACTGCTGATTGAAAAACTTGATACTTGAGTTACCCATCGTGCTACGAGCCCTTCTCCTGCAACGTGCCCAACCCCCTTTTTGGCCACTGTGATAGGAAAGTGCTCAGTATTTCACCTGACCAATGCAGTAGGCTTTCTGCATGCACAGGAAGACCATAATAAAATATGAATATGTAATATAACTAGGATGCAATGCCTTCCCTGCTGTAAGGAAACATTTGATTTGGAGAGGAAGGGGAAAGAGGGTCTGGGTAATAAAGACAATAGGAAAAGCTGTGCAAGATGAAATGCTGATGTTAGTACGAAAAACTTTCTGAGAACCAAAGGTGATAAAGCAACATAATGAAATTAAAACAGTGTTGGGGTTTTTATGCTTATTCATGTGAGGACTGGTGGAACACCTCCTGATTTAATCATACAGCCCTCCTTGTATATATGATCATGTACCTTACCTCCAAATCAGAGCCAGTTATATTAGAGTAGCTGATTACACTCAAATTGTGGAGGGGATTTTTTTCTCAGAAATTGCTTCTATAAAAAACTGGCTTATTTTAAGAATTCTGACTTCAGACAAATAATCCAAAATTGATGCTTGATTGAAGCTGAAGAACCAAACACAATTTATTGCTTGTTCAAAATTGTAGTGAGAATACTACCCTTCTGTTTGAAGGACCTTCTAAAAATATTTTAGTAGTTATTAATGGTAACTTGAGTGAGTTGGAGGTGTATACAGATTTGGTATCAGAAATTTTTAAAAAAGAAACTCTCAGTGTTTTTATACCCATGGGGCTTAAAGATCACCTGCTTGTGACATATTTGATGTGGAACATCAAATTGGCTATCCAAACTTCTTCTAAAAGCTATAGCTTTCCAGTCTGTAGGCATGTTCTACTATGAATTTACATTAAATATTTGTATTAATTTATTCAGCAGTATACTTTTAAGCCTTCTTTTCTTGATGGAATAGTTTTTCCTTAATGCATTAGCATGAACAAATGCCTACAAAAAGCTGAAGTTAAAATTTGTGTCTTGAGTCTACTTTGCCATAAGTGTCACAGTGGGTTGGGCTTTCTATTAGTGAAGGACTGCAGAACATGAAAGTCCAGCTCTGTGCTGGGGCTGAGATTAGATCTGAATGCAAGGAAAAGCAACAAAGGTCCACAAAATATCTGAAATCTGCAAATACTTCCTGTGCTTAACCTACACTTTCATTGCGTGACTGTAAAGAACAGCAAATCTTTGTTCTTTTCCCTCTCAGTTCCCGTTCAGTCAGTTCAGAGACACGGGAGAAAGATTTTGGGGAGCAAACTTGTTATCAGTCTTCCTACAGTTTCCATCTGATTCTGTCAACAGTGAGTACATCAAAACCATGAGCTTGCAGCCACTTTTAAACATCAAAAAAGTTTTGTAAAAAATATTTTATATATATATATACACACTTATATATAATATATATAACATGTAAATTAATATAAACATAGTTTATCAATGTGAAGTTCCTTTGCATCTTTAAAGTTTGCTGATATTGGAGTTGGTAAGAACCTAAGCTGTGCTTTTGGATTCAAGAGGGAATTGCATCTGCCTTTAGGTGTAGTGGAGAAAAAGCAAGTGTTTATCTTGGTAAAGATCCCAAAATGTTCAAGTGGGGTAATTAGACTTCTAGAAAGTCATTCAAGTTCATCCATTTATGAAAACCTATTAGGACATTTCTTGGGTCTATATTCCAGAAGGTTCTGCTAGTCATCATTATGTAATAAAAAGACAAGAAAGTGTCAGAAATGCTTCTCTCATCCTTTGTGCCTGTTGGTTTAGCAGCCTCAGGGTGGTCTGGTGGTTTTGTGCACAGGTAGGATCATAGGCCATAGGTTCAGTGATTCATACAGAGAGAGTAGAGAAGGCTATAGCATACATTACTTAGAGCTAGGAATACAGAAAGTGAAATGGTTCACAGCTTGGTAATTTGAATCTGAAATAAATTAATAGAGTAATCTTGTTTATGGATCATCAGCTGCAGAGGTATTGTTAAAAAAACTTGTGTCCCTATTCACTAGGAACACCTGTATATAAAGCCATATTATAATTGTTCAGACACACTGAATCAGACTTCTCCGTCTCAAAACAAAATAGAAAATATAAATATATGGAATGTCCCAATCATCATACTTACTCTTTTTTTCATCTCAACAAGGTTACTCTTTTGGAAAACCCTCATAAAAGCAATCCACTCTTTTCAGTTAAAAGCCATTCATATGGCGACAAACCACTGTTCTTCCATTTATATCTGTATTCATCCATTTAAACTCTAAAGCTTTCCAGCTTACTTCTTGGATTTATAGCCAGCTGGCTGCTGTGTGTAACATGAACATATTCTGACTGTGCGTGAGACGTTTTGTCTCATTTAACCCATAATTGTAATGTTCAGTCTAGGCCACAGCTCACCTGCATGTATTTAGTATTGACTGTGCAAGTGTCCAGAGTCACGACTTGCCATCTCTTCGCGTATGTACAATCTGCAGTTATTAGAGAAGAGTTAAATTTAAAAAAAAAAAACCAAACTCAACCCCAAAACAAAACCTGAAAACCCCTCCTGAGGCTGAGTTGGATGAAATGAATATGTTCAAGATGGTGGGCCATAGCTGAGCCAGCTCATGTGGGACCAGTGCCCACTCTTTGGCATTTACAATAAACTTTGGAATGACTTTGTAACACGAATGCTTTAATAGCAAGTGAGGAGGGGGAGGCAAGGCAGGGAAGAAGGACATATGCACTCTCTTTTTTGCCTTAGATTGCTGATTTTTCCAAAGGTAGTCTGATAAGCTATACCTGTTCATTAGTAGATTTCTGCACTCTTAGTATGTCAAAGAGATTCACTGGAAGTGAAATTCTGAAATGTCTGCTCTAAATTACCGAATCATCAATGAGAAGCTTGCATTCAAAGAAATCATGAATATTAAAATTTGTTAGCATACTTTGGCTTTGTAAGAAATACAGTATATTATTATTTTTCTTTATGCAACATCACTGGGTTCTGAGAGAGGCAATAGAACCACTAATTAATAGTAGTAGTCTTGAATAATGTCATAATAAGCAATACAACATATTAAAGCACATCTATTCTTGCCAGCTATCAGGAGGAACCTTTACATATTTTAAAGGCCCATTAGGTTTGTTTACATACTCGGTTGAAGCTGGTATGCTTTGCTTCCAGTGGAACTGCCATTGGCAGGGGCTGAACCAGACTTCAGTACTTGACTCTGACAGTATTGAATTTCCTGACTGTTGTAGGCAGTCAGTAATATATTGTCGCTACTTCAGGGCAGCCTGTCTCTCTGGGACAGCAGGTACAACCCAAACCACTGTAGTCCCCAGATCTAGGATGTCTGGGGGTTACTGTCATAAAAATGAAAATAAGTGAAATTATATATATCAGAAGCAATTTTCCACAATGGAAAAGGTGGTCAGGGAATCAAAACCGTGCCTTCAGGTATATTACCCAACAGAACAACAAAAATGGCTTTAAATTGCACTAGCAATCTGGAAAGGATTTTCCGACTGGAGCTATGTTAAGTGTTAATAGTGAAACCTGGGTACTTTTTCCTTTGATCTCTCCTTGAGCTCATATAGAATAATAGGATCAAAATAAAATGCCATTTATATGAACACCTTGTTCTTTTGATCTTGGCACAAAAAATTCTGTCTGCAGCTACAAGTTAGCAAACAGTGCATCTGCTCCTTTTAGTCGGACCTTCTAGTTTATCATAACTTTTAATAAATGGTGTCACAGCCAATTTTTTGTGTAGTTCGTGAACTTAGTTGTAATTTTTGCCCTAAGAGTCTTTAAGTAGATTTTCAGAAGAACCGAGAATAAGGTAAGCAGGACCTGTAAACTGATGGCTTATCGTCAGTTGTGTATGTGTATGTTGAATATATGATGTAAACATTTGTATGCCCACTATATTTCAAAGTATAACATTAGTTGTTGTTTGACCACTTGGGCAAAACTGTTAAATTAGTGTACTCTGAATAAGAGAGAATGTATGGTTACGTGACCCCAAGAATAGTTAGGGTAATTTTGGCTATCATAGGTGCTAGGTTTTGGATCCCTGCTGTTTCCATCAGGAAGGTGATGTACACCATGATGTTCAGGTGGAAACCAAGCGTTTCTCTTCATTGCCCACCTCTGCAGGAAGGACCTTAGAAGTATTACAGCTGGTAGTTATGGATCCCCTTTGCTTTTATGTAGAGAGCTACAAGCCACGTAATCCACAGATGGACATGAGTACCTTTCAGCTCTTTATTCCCTGGGGTTGATGGTCAGGAGTGTTTCTTTGGAAGTCATTATTGTGAGCATTTAAAGTAAAGCTGCTTCTTCATGCTCTTTCAAATCTCTTATTAAGATTCTTCTCCACCAAAGGCTTTGACTGCATGCAAACAGCTGAGCTGTGTTTATTATGATGATTGATGGTGTCTCATTGTGATCTCTGCTTCAGTTGTTGTAACCTGCAAGAGTAGATGAGATGGGCATGAAGCACTGTGCCAAATGAAAGCAAATAAACCCAAGTCCTGCAGTTCACCGATGTCATAATTGCTGCTGTCCAGGAAGAGGGATTAGCGAGTGTGAAGAAACACTAGCTAGGAGAGATCCAGTGGCCAAGCAGTATCTTGGGTGTCGAATGTCTCTCTCAAGCTTTGCATCCCACTGTAATTTATATTTAGCTATTAAGCTTATTAGATAGGAACAGTCAGCTTGTTGTATGCCGTATGCAAGGAACACCACTGTGTAAGTGCTGGGTAAGTGTTTCGGCTCTTGCTGAAACAGCCACAGTTGAGGTTGCCACACGTGAGCTATCCTCCAGCAAGTTTTGTTGCAGGCTTAGCTGGATCTCTGCAGTCTGTCATGAGGCAGGAGTATTCCAGAGAGCCATAACCGTGGCTATAAGCTATAACCCTATTCTTATAAAGTACTACAGTATAATTCATTATGTGCAATAAAGATACCAAGCTAGTTTGAGCACCAAAAGCAGCGTGGATGTATTTGTGCAGTCCTGCACTAGGATTAGTGCATCCTGCTGAGATCAGGTCTCCGTGCTAATGCAGCCACTCTGCCTCCAGTCCTTCTGCTAATTAGTACAGAACTGCTGTAAGAAAGTTTGCTGCTGTAGTTGTCTGAAAGGCAGTATCTGTCCAACTCTTTTAATTTTAGCAGAATATGTGTCCCTGTTCATCTTTCAGCAGTTCTCATTTTGTATCCCAGAATTCAGACCTACCTTTTGCGTCAATTAAAGGAGGGATGTGGGACTCTTCGGACAAGGAGTTAAAGTGAAAGAGCTACAGAGATGCCTAGTTTTTCTCCTTACAATAAAATGTGATTGCCCTAGTTCTGTGGTTAGCATGAAACAAGTCGGCTCTGTCATGAAGTCAGTGGGGTACAAGTTAATATAAGGTAGTAAAGGAATAATAATAAAGTAAAACAGCAAAGTCCACGGTCTTTTATGACAAAAACAGTACGATCCTGTTGCAGTCTACGGCCCTGCTGCAAATAGTATTTTCTGATGCCTGTATAAGTCCAATTTACATATATACAAAGTGTATGAATAAAGTTATAAAAGTATGCTTTGTATTTTACTTTTTTTTCCTTGAAAGTAATTTGCTATTGTTCAATCTTTCAGCTTTCACTGGTTTTGTTTCCAAAACCCCAAAAGGAAGAGAAAATAACAAAAGTCCATAAAGGCAAAAGGGATATGTTCTCATTTCAGTTCACAGAATTTCCTGCCTTTAAACAATACAAATATATGCCCTTAGGTTTCTAACGTGCTGGAAGGATACCGAATCCTTGAAACAGATCAAATTAAAAGCAAGTCCACTATAGCAACAGCAAGTTTTACCAGCACGTCCAATAGATCTCAACAAGAATTCACTGGGTTTTAACCATGTTGCCAAGCCTTACAGAATCCTAAACTGCTGACTCCGTAAATGAATAAATGCTCAAAAACAGCAAGCAAATTCTAGGCTGAATTGGACACAAATAAAATCTGATGCTTAATAATTGTTCCCTATTCATTACAGGCCCCATTTAAAGCAATTATTTAATAGAACTTTGAGATATATCCACAAGCGGAACAGACATGGCCATTGGCTATTTAAAACCTTTTAAAGTACATTGCTTCCCTTAATTACGGTTACATGTTTAACAGGCTGAACGTGTTGTTCCCAGCACTCGGGGTGAAGGACACGAGGCGCACAGGAGCAGCTGGCAGTAGTTGTCACCACATAAAGCATGGCAGGTTGGGGAACCAGTGTCCTCAGAGGTGGTGGCTTGGGCATAGAAGGAGGAAGGAGCTGAAGAAACTTCTCCTTGGTGTCATTAATGCTTTTATTATGATTTTGTCATTTGCCTTCAAATTTTCAAGTGCTGGCCTTTCTGTCACCTTTTTGACCTATTTCAGCAGAAACCTCAGAGTACTGTACTGAGAGTACTGCTCTCTGTGGTCGTGTGGGGGGTGTATGCATACAGCCAGTGTTCAAAGCTGTAGAAGCAAGGCGTTGTGCTGAACAGTTGTGGCCAAGCTCTATGCTTCTCCAAGGTTTCTGATTTTATTTTGTTATTTTTAATACATTCAGTGCAGTAATTTTCAAGATGACCATGTCCTGCTGCAGAGCAGGTGATAGCTAAAGCTGTTCAAAGCCTGTGTCTCCTTCAGGGGTAGGCACCATCCTTCCCATTGTCATGTCCAAGCTGATAACTCAGCATATAAGGGTAACAGTGCTGTTTGTATTGATGCTGTTTTCTCCTTTTTCCAACACAAAACTGCATATTCCTCTTCTTGGTTAACAGTCTTTAATATCATAGATAACTCAGTGATGGGCCACGTGTGTTTTAGAAAATTTTGGAGATGCAGGCCCCCTGAGGAGTCTTCTGGTACCCAGCTGCTGAAGGATCAGTGATTTTAAATCAGCGTCGCTGTCATCCTGATTTATATCCGAAAAAAGGTAGTCCAAGGTTTCTTGGGGTTTTTTTTAACCTGTAATGACACTGCTACTAGTAGTAATAAGATTTTTAAGAGCTTTCTGACAAAAGCTTGGTCCTTGTAGGACTGAGAGCTGCTACCATTCTAGTTCTAGAGATGGAGAGAGGCCTTTGGTGTTTGAACAATGGTTACCTCTAAACCACGCTGCCTAGCTGAGATACAAATACATACAAATTTAAACTTCAGTTGTAATGAGAAAGAAATGCAAATAAATCAAATGTAGTTAACACATTTCCAAAAGGAGGTCACAGTCTCTGCATTACCCCACTGTCCTCAGGGCCAGAGGCAGTTGACTGGACCATCCAGTTTGAATGCCCCGTGGCTGAGATAGCTCTACAATAGCCCTGTGTTTTTCTTCTTATTTGAATGTTGTATTGAGGACAAAATGTGGTTTAGATTTTTGTGTGCATACAATTATTATTTTTAACTAATTTCTCTAGCTTTTTCAGATAAAACTTCCTTCAGATAAACCTTCAAATGAAAGTAGGCTTCATTGCTTATTTATTTCTTGGGGTACCTGAGAAAGTGTTAAATAACTAAGGTGAAATATGTGTTTTCCTGAGAAACACACAGAAGTTTGCATTTGCACAGTCGAGTGAACTATCAAAACCAGATGTGAGCAAGTGGAACATTTTACATAAATTTATTAAAATCATTATTTACCTGTAAGTTATAAGAAGGGCTTAGTTGCACTAGTTTGTTGCCAATACGTACTGCCAATAATCTGCCAAAAAGCAGCTTGCTGGCAAAATCACTGAAATGGTTAGCTTATGCTTGCACAGAACATTACAACCCTGAGTCAAATGAAAACCTACTATAAACGAACTCTTTGATGGTGGATTCGCTGGAATATGGTATTGATATATGGTGTACAGTTTATATGGATTATGTATACTGTGCAAGAAATATGGATATCTATTAAGGGTAACTTGATATGTAATCGGCCAGGACAGTTATTGTTTTCAGTATTTGCTATGAATAAGATCACACGGTGACTGTTCAGTTTTAAAATACAGACTATTCACATGCAGCCCAAAGCACTAGCATACTATTTGTTCAATTAATACAGAAAGGCTATTGAAAATGTAAAATATCTGACATCTATACAGAGTAATTTTAAAGGCAACTTTTCTTCTAGGAACAATTTATACATTACATAAACTTATATTTTTCATCCAAGTATCATTTCGAGAATAGCAAGCTTAAATATTGGAGGCCATAGGGAAACATAATATTACGATAATGTTCTTTGGTGCGGTTTGGAAGGTTTTAGGAAACATTTGGAAGTATTTTTCTCATAAAGTCACTTAACTATTGAAGTGTTATGATAGCACTCCCTTCTGCATTGCGTATGTTACAAAACAGCTTGTTTAAAGGGGACATCCATCCTATATATCCTGATTAGAAGTATTTCCACAAAACAGGAAATTATATGTTACAGGATCCTGGTATTAGTCTTAATTAAAAAAAAAAAAAGAAATAAAAGACAAGATGATTTAAGGTGTGATATCAGTTTTCAAACACCCATTTCCAATTCTGTTTAGCAGGAAAAGATACTGTATTGTTTGGAGCTGTGTGTGAAATTTGCATTTTCTAAATAAGAGCTGAGCTGGTTTTTTTTCTGTTTAAATAAACACTAATAAACATGACCAATCCTTTAGGATCCTAAAGAACCTTAAAAACCTTGCAATTCTCAGAAGGCTAACTTTTTTGCCCATAGTGTAATTCATTCTTTTGAACTTCTGCAGAAGCAGAACTTGAGTCAACAATTTCTGAATTGTTGGCAGTTGTTATCAAGGGGACTCTTAGGGCTCCAAAAGTGTATCTGTTACCTTGCAGTGTCGGTGCAGCAGTCATGATGTTTAATTATAGAGAAAATTACTTTTTTTCTGAACTATCAATTAATTCATGTTTTCATATCTTGTGCAAAATAATGCATAAATTATTTTCACCTGCGTTATAAAATATGTATTGTAGTTCATTACCGTCTTTCTGAGGAGTTTAAATTATCACCATTTCATTTGTTGAGAAAGATGTTCTTAGAAATTATAACTGCACAGATTCTTACATTTAGTGTTAAAGGATTTCAGGGAATTGAAGATGTGAATTCAGAAATAATATATATAGTGTCAAACTCAGTCTCACTTGAAGTCAAAGAGAGCTTTGCCTTTGACTTGCAGTGGGTTCAGAGTCTTCTTTACAGTATTAAAATGCAGAGTAATCACTATCTGATTTTTTTTTTTTTTTTTTCTGACCTAAAGAACTTAAGATATTGTTGAAGTAATTTGTCAGGAGTAGATATGTAACAAAATTAAATAATCCTAAAACTACTGGATTAAGCTAGACATGCTTTTGGCTGAAATGATGTCCAACAAGAGCAGCAGCACAGAGGATTCAAAACCAGGAAAGCTTGGATTTTCAGGGATATATTTGTTTTGGAGTAGCTTCACGTGCCTTTGCTCCTGTTTTGCTCCTGTTTTTCACTGCAGGCTTGTGTTTTGGAAGGTAGGACTTTTCCATGTATTTTGGGGAATAAGACTTGGAGAACGCTTTAGTTAAAATCCTGGTCATCTAGGCTGTAGGCTTTACAGTACTTCTTGAGCAGTAATCATAATGTTAGAAATTCAGATCTAATATTGAGGGGAAAGTTAGAGATCGGTTTGACCATCCTCCTCTTGAGGTACGCATACGACGTCTTGGAGAGTAAACTAATAGGAGTGTTGTTGAATCAGAATGAAACTAGGTTGGGAAGAAAAGTGTAAGTATTAAGTAAAAGTGGGAATTTTTGGCAGTATCAAATATGGATACTAGATATTGAAGGATTTTGCTCAGAAATTATTTGGAAAAATAAGTGGAAGTTATGGTTTGAGGAATCTGAGAATTACTGTTTCTCTTCTATTTTCTTTACTGTTGACATCTCACCTCTCTGGCCTATCTCATCTTCCTTTTGCACTCCAACAGACCAAGTTACTACTTGAGTCAAAACCAACTGCCTGCGGTTGATCTGGATCCTTCCTCTCTTCTCCGGGAGCGTCTCTGGCTCCTACCTGCTAATCAGGCACACTGCTGGAGTGACAAGGGTTGTTGCATTCAGCTAACTTGTTGCTAAAATAGCAATATTTTGGGCTGATTTGTTGGAAAGAAGTCAGACCTCATGATATCTCTCCCCTGGTGTATCTGTTGTATAGATTACATACCACTTCTTTTCTCTCTCTGGCCAGGATACGGACATTAGGAAGGAAGACATCCTGCTGCTGCTATCAGTTTTAGCTCTCTCCCATGTTGTTGTTCACCTTGTAGTCCCTCCTGCAAGCTGCTAGCAGCAGCACTTCTCACACACTTAATATCTGAGTGTGAAATCTCCATCATTGGCCTTTCATGATAGTTAAAACTTGACTGGACGGGGCTCTGAGCAACCTGGTCCAACTGGATCATCTTTGAGCTCAAGGTTGGACCAGAGACCTTCCAACCTCAGTGATTCCCTGTATTTCTCTTGTGTCATGGAAGAGAGGAGATAGTTGAGAGAAGATAATGATCACATCTCAAATAATATTCCATGCTTCTGTATCTTGCAGTTTGCAAACAGGGAAAGCAGTGTAAACCCTACTTATTCTTCCCAGGAAAAATATATATTCTACTGTGGGAAGACAAGCTCAGCCGCAGACCTTGTATTTTCTTCTGCCATGCCCTTCCCAGTGCTTAATCTTGGCTCTGTTCAGTTTTCTTTCTGTTCTCTCTCTGTGCTCCTAATCCTTGTCCATGCTTATAAGCCCCTAATATTTATATGGCATTATCTGTGTTAGAGATTACTGCTGACAAGTAATCTCTTCCCTCTTCTGAATGAAGAATTACAACCATTGCTAAAGATCAGAAAGTGAAATTAGATCCCAGAAAATATGTGACAACTTCAATAAACCCTAATATCAAATTCCCTAATATTGGGAATCTTCTTTTGAGCTTTTAGGTTTGAACTGTAGCACAGCTTTGGGACACCTGACCGCACTCAGCAACTCTTTTTTTGCTGTAGAGCAAAATGTGACAGTAGTTGCAGAGAAAAAAAAAATCATGAAAGAAATCACTGAACTGAGACTAGTCTCCAAGTTTTGTCATTTGTTGCAGTCTTTTGAGAAGTAGGTAAATATAAATGCATCAGTTTTACTGCTATCAGGTAATTTATAACATTAAATATAAAAAAAATAAATGTATAAATTTATATATAAATATATTTTTAAAGTATATACTAATTTAATTGCTGTCTGTTCCAGTTTGGCCTCCGAAGAACTGCTTTCATGACTTTTTTTTTTTTTGTTTGTTTCTCCTTAAAACAGAGTGGACAAAATTCTGACTTTTGAAAAAGGTCAGAGACATCCATGCAGCTTTGGTATTTCTGCAGTGCTTGGCCAGTAATATGTGTGCATGGTTGTATAGTCTTGCCTATATTTGTAGTAATTGTGGGAAAAAAATTCAGCATTGGAAGAGGATAAATTCAAGGAAGCAGAAAAAAAGTGCAAACGTCAAATTTCCTAGTTGCTACAAATGACCAAAATGACTGTCCATCGCAACCATTGTAAGTCAAATGAACTCCAGGTATTAGAATCACAGAAGCTCTCCACAAACCTCTGTAGTGTTTTAGGTCACATAAATGCTACTAAAAATATTACAGAGGCATTTGTGATTGTGTTTAAAGAAAGACAAAAGAAATTCTCAGACAATGAGTTGGTTGAATTGTAAGTTATGCCGTGACGGTGCGTTGGTGACAAAGGAAACGTGGCAGTTCTGAAATGTGTGTGCTCTGGCTCCGAGGCTGGGGAACGTTTCTAATATATCTGATTATGACTATCTCCTTTTATTATTTTTAAACTTTTTAATGGCAGTTAATAACAACAAACCCAAAACATTGCACTTTCAGAAGTATTTTTAACTTTGCTTCCAAATATAACTACGGTTACATAACTACAGCTATATAACAACAGAAGGGTCAGTTTTTATTAATTCAAATTATTTTTTTTTTAGCTTATATCCATTCTTACAAATTACCCTTGCTCATCAAGAACAATTATTCAAACCCATATACTGCACCCAGAATTTGCCCATATAATTTGATCTAACCTAAACCAGCATTCCAGTTAGTCTTTCTAATGTGGTTTCTATTCATTGAGCAGTGACATCATGGCCTTCCATCCTTTCTTTCTTGTTGTTTTTAATAAAATGGTGCATAAAGTGACTCTTGGTGCCATGAAAAAGAAACCAATTCCCATAAGTAATTTTTAATTAGGGCAAATAAAGTGCTGTGAATAAACACATATGATGTAACATGGCAACATGTTACAAAAGAGCTGGGGAAAATGCACATGTCTGCTTCAAGGAAAAGTATGTGGGTTTCCTCAGAGCAGGGTTTCATGATATAAATGAAAAGAAAATATATAATATATAGATTGGCAAGTTTAAAAAAATCTGTTATTCAAAATAGCAAATATTTTGATTGAAACTCTGACTTCTAGTGTATGGAATTTTTATTATATATGAGCTTAGTTTAATTTTTAACCCATCTTTTCAACTAAACATCTATACCCAGTATGCAAAAAGGGAAAGATTTCAAGGCTTACTCTTTTAAAGTCTTCATAAAGTTTTAAAATTGTCTGTTAAATATGTCAGAGATCCTCAAAAATCTGAATAAATAAAAGAAAAACAGTTTTGAAAGTTTTGAAAACAAGTTGTGATACTAAAATTAGGTATCTAAGTCTTTCACTGTTTGTTTTGAACTTTCAGTGTTTAAATATATATGAGTTATGCATAAAAGTAAAACATTTTCCATGTTTTTTTAAATATAAGGGTCAGTACCTTGTGGAATCTGTTGAAAGTGTTAATATTTGTATGCTTTGGTGATAATTTTTTCTGGAAAGTTTCACATGTACAAGAATTCACTACCACAAGTTAGTAATAACAGTAAAATCCTTCTCCCATATTAAAAATAGAATTCTATGGCATTTTTCTTATGTGACCAGTGTGTGTTGTAACTAAGGTTGAGAAAAATGGTGCATCCTTCTCATAACTAAATCCTACCTATCTGCTGCGGTAGCCCTCTAGCTTGCTTTTTAGAGTCATAGAATCATAGAATGGCTTGGGTTGGAAGGGACCTTTAAAGGTCATCTCATCCGACCCCCCTGCAACGAGCAGGGACATCTTCAACCAGATCAGGTTGCTCAGAGCCCTGTCCAACCTGGCCTTGAACCCTTCCAGCAAGGGGACATCTACCACCTCTCTGGGCAACCTGTGTCAGCGCCTCACCATCCTTATCGTAAAGAATTTCTTCCTTATATCGAGTCTTTTAAGCCAATGTCTGCTCCTGCCCCAGCTCTGCTCTTCCATAACCAGCCTCTCTGAGGGATGTATCTTCTGAAATTTAGACAAGGATTAAAAAACCTGATGGTCTTTGTGGGAGTAGATACTGGCTCCAAATAAAGCACTGGAACACTTGTTTTTTCTCCAGGTTGTAGGCTTCTGGATGGTGATGTAGAAGTCCTTCAAGCTCTTGATGTTTATAAATGACCGAGATCTGGGCAGGTACTGGATGAAGAGATGACTCTGTCTGGAAGATGACAGAAAAGAAGAATGAATGTGAGTCTGGAAAGGAAAAAATAGAAAAGCTGGAGCAAAACTGTTCTGGAAAAATGTAAACACAAAAAATGTGCTAACTAGACATTGTCTTTCTCCAGCGTGCTTTTGGGAACTGCACATGAACAGGTTTAGAAGATTTTGTGTTGTTATTAGTTTATTTTCAGGTCATTTATTTAAGTGTCATAAAGAACATTAACTAGTGGTTAGGGACTACAATATCCATTATATCATTCCAATCATGTGGACACGTTTATACTACATATGATTTACAGTGGCCTTTCCGCAGTTAAAATTGTTACATTCAGGTACAAGTTTTTATACATGGTTGTATTTAGCAAAATCCAAGTGGCTGAGCGCAGAGACGTCTTCCAATCAAAGGCCAAAAAATTAATGCTTTTACACGAACACTGCGGGTTGCAGCGCGAGCTGTTTATGGCTGCCTGCCTACATCCTTTATCATGTCTCCACTGTTGTTAGTAAAATATACAGAACTACTTTATGCCAAAACAATGGAAGTTAATGCAGATAACTTGTTCCAAAGTTAACCATCAAATAAATCTTTTTTTTTTTTTCAACTGTTAAGTGAAATGGTGTTCTAAAACTTTTTAAAAATTGTCAGGATGATGAATACTGTGTGTGTACTACAAGTAAATACCACAGAATTGATTGCACGCATATGTCTTAAATAAAGGATATTAAATAGTTTATTCCAGAGAGAGATCAGTGAAGTTTTATCTAATATTATTAGAAATTCTGCAGTGACGGATCAGATTTATAAGGGCTGAAAACTAAGAAGAAAACCTCTTCAGAAATAGAAATGGTACACTGAGTGGATGATTGGCTGGGAGATTAAAGACAGACAGGGGGATAGAGCCTGCCTAGGTAGTCTGACCTCTCACATGTCAAGCAATTCTTCTTAACAGCAATGATTTTTCAAAATCTGTTAGTTACATTTGGTTTGGTAGATCAGTCCTCTCAATTCAGTCACAAACTTGGTGGTTTAGGGCAAATCCCTTAACCTGTTTCTCCTTCAGCTTTTCCCATGTATGAATATATAAAAGTATATTCTCACGGGGATGTGTCCATACTTCAGAGGAGCCACCACCAGCCCGTTTTAGGTCTGTAATTCAGTTTAGACTGTCAAAACGCCGACTTAACTGTTAAGAGCATATGGAATTCAGCCACACTGAATTTATACTTTTATGTTCTGAGAATCTAAGGGTGGCTAAGTCACTGAGATGGGAATGGTTTAACTCAGGCTCATTTGGGAACCTGTCTTGTTTGTAACATAGGTAATGGATTTGTATGAGGCTGTTGAATGTGATTGAACTTTTTCTGGTTGCATCTACAGAGCAGCTCCAGTGAGTAATAGCAAACAGTGGAAAAAAGGTAGATCTCGTAGGTGATTTGGTCAGTGGCTTGAAAATGCAGCTTAGTGTAGATATACGTAAAAATAATACGTCAAGGGACAGCAAGCCCAATCAAAGAATACATATTACATGGAATAGTTACACAGCGTACTGACTTAGGAAAGGAGATTTAGAGGTTTGAAGAAAAATCCTCAAAGCAATTAGTACAACTCCAGTAAAGCTCTCATAATGTGTGCGTGGTTATATTTTGGTAGTGATTTTGAAGAAAAAGGGTCTGTTTGCATTTAAAGGTGCTCCATTGCAGGATGAAGTGGATGATTCTCGTATTTAGTACTATTTGTTTTGACAAAGAGGGAAGGGAGCGGTTCGTTCACAGCTCAGAAATGAGCTGTGATGGAGGAAAACTCTGAAGAACTGTGGAGGAGGTTGATAAAGTGGAGCAAGTGTTGGCTTTAGTAAACAGTTCAATAAACAGGCTATAGTGCGTAAACATTTGGAAATTAAAAGGAAACAGAAAATTTAAATGTCTCTACTTATCTGGAAGAACCATAATCACACTGAAAGGCATGTAAGTAAATAATATTTGGGTAAATTAACTTGAGGTACAGGCAGGCATTTAGAATGAGGATCCTGTGGTGGCTGTGCATGTAGTCCTCTCCATGTTAATTTAGAAGAGTCATGTTTGAATGAAGGAGCTTCACTTGAGTGTTTCCTGGGTAAGGACCATAATTCATTACTGCTTTAAATCAAATAGTAAAACTAGATCTGCATAAAATGTTGCATTTCATATATTACAGAAATTAGTTCAGTGGCCCCATTGTAACTGTGCAAATGCATCCTGCTGTTGGGAAGGGTTTTCTGCAGCATGGGCATCAGATGGAAGAGCCAGGGGCATCTAGTATTGTCTGTGGTACCTCAGGAAGATCGTGAGCATCTCTGCCTCAGTTTCCCCGTCTTAGTGTTCATTACTCACACCTGTGAAAAACTATGGGAGTGGTTGCCTTTATCCAATGAGTGGATGTACAGCTCAATCCTTTTCTGCTAGGTGTGGGGGTTTTTTTCTAATTTGTGATTAATTTTTTCAGTTGGTCATTATAGAAATCAGGCAAGGCTAGTTGGGTAAGAAGACCCACTTCCACGTCATGGTACGTGTTTGGCCCATGTTATTAGGCAACAAGCAGCCTCTCTGTGTTAGCTTTCATTGACCTGTGATGAAGCAACTTGCTGGGCTCAAGTCTAGACATAGACTAGACTCACGTTAGATTGAACACTGCTGCATTTGGCATTTGCTACCAATCCTAGCTGTAATCCTGGCAAAAATGCCAAGACTTTTCTGGCAGAATTGCCTTTTTACTTTTCAGAAGTTTAGCAGGCAAATAGTTTTGTTCTCCCTGTTGATATATGTGCCGTTAACAGTAGTGTGGTTCAGTGGAGACCTTCGGCTTCTCAGCCAGTGAACCTATTATTTTATTTCACAGGTACCATATTCACTAAAATATGTATAAAGTGTATCATTTAATGAATGCTGATGGAGTTGTTGCTTGGATGGATGTAAAATACCAACCATGCTTTGCCCTCTCTTTTGCTATTAATTAATTAACAATTACAAGGTGACACTGAAATCCAGCATAAACACAATATAGATTTTATTTTTTTTTCCTTTTTTTTTTTCCCCTAACAGGTTCATGCCAGAACATAAGCTTGCCCATTTGGAAAAGGTAATTGGTGCTAAAAGAAATGGAGATGCTTATCAATTGGAGGATCTGTCCGGCCAGCAGAAGAGCAGAGCTTTAATGAAAAACAGCAACGCACAGTGCGAGTCTGGACTTTGTGAAGCCCAGCCTGGACTTTATACCACACAGCACGAGGGGCTGCCTTCCCCATTAACAGCACCGGCGAGATCGAACCAGTCTGAAGCATCAGAAAGTACAAATCCTTGTCAAGAAGAAGATAAGCAACATCTGACTTTTAACCTCTCTGATATCTTGAGTGGAAAGGACTATCAGCAAAGACCTTTACATGTTGCCTGGCCTCACAGGTGGTAAGTGGTGAACAAATCCAAATACTGTATCTTCCAAAGATTTATGAATTTGTTTGATCCCTTTTTTGTGACTTCTGTCAAGTATAAAATAATTTCCTGAACGCATAGCGACACTGCACACACACACAGAGGAAAGAGATCACTAATATCCGATTATTCAAAATAATTTGTTTGAATATACATAGTTCGGTAATGCTAACCAGACGTTTAACCATTGATGTAAATTTTTTTTTTTTTTTTTTTTTCCCCAAGAAAAAGATACCCCTGCTGCTGAAACGATAAGCATAATTCTGGTAACTCTCTTTTCATATAAAGCAAACCACAGATGACAATTAATATCTAATGTTATTTAAATTATCTTAATTACTTTAATGGAAGTGATTAAGTGTAAAGATACATGGTGACACTGGACAGCTGATGTTAACCCACTGTCTGCATTTTAAAAACACTCTTTCGGTGTTACGTAAATAGAAAGCCTGTTTGAATGTATTAACAGTGAAATAGTATTTTTCCAATTGCTGACACAAATACCTGATCTCTGAATCTTCTCTGAACGGACAGAAATCTACCATGCCACGTAATCGCTAAAAACATATAAACTTTAGCTTGACTCCTACATAAATTAGGATTTAAAGAGGTAAAATGTCCTGATAATCTTCCGGTATTGGGCACGAACATTTTAATCTAGTTTTTATTCCTCGCAGTTTGTTTAATCTGCATGTGGCCTGATTAGAGTTCACTTCATCCACAGATTATAGTCTGTTTATTGCAGAGATGCTGGGTCGATCAGTAGGTCAGATTTTCCAAGAGCAACTGTTTTCAGGTGAAGCAATAAGTACACCGCACCGACGGGGCAAATCGCCTTTGCAGGGGATTTGACTTCCAGCACATTAAAACTCCAGAAGCTCTCCCAGATGATCTGCAGCATCTGGTACCTAAAGGGATTTTCATCTTTGACTCTAAATGTCTGAACATAAAATTTAGGGATTGGAAGTTGATGTGGAATCTGTCTTTGGATTTGTTTAATCAACTTCACACTTCCGACACAGCCTTTCTTGGGGAGCCACATTTATTTTTAATCATGTTTCCCTGCTAACGCTGAAATGCTCTGTGTTCTCATAGGTTATTTTAAAATTTAGTGCATTGAAGGGAGAGATACTGCATGTTTTCATTTGGTGTGGAAAGTATATGAAGCTTAGTGTCATTTTTATTTTTTGAAGAATTTTATCCCCCTTCACTTAAGACCACATTTTAAAAATGCATATTTTTAAGATGGCCAGTTATAAAAAGTTTTATGATACTGAGCTGGGGTTTTTTTTCTTTTTTTTTTTTTTGAATGCTAACCTAAATTGTTCCAAATGTTGCATTCAAAAAGAGCAGAGTAAATGAAAATATTTTCCATTTTATTCAGTAGTTTGCATAAAACAGCACAAAGCGAAGTAATAAAATCAACAATATTAAATTGAATAATTCCTTTTCTTTCTGTGTATATTTTTGCTTTAATTTAATTTAATTGCCTAAAGTTAGTTGCTTAAAGAGATGCAGCATTGTGTTCGTGCACATACTTATTGTTAAAGCTAAATTATTTTTAATTTGGAGAAGAGAGAAAAAAAAAGCCGCATCAGCAAGAGCAAATGCCAAAATATAAAAGTAACACATTCATCCTTACGGGTAATATAGTAGAACATTGGAAACTTGGAGGTTGCCAGACACACAGCTAACATTAGGGCTAATTTTGAAAATCTAGCGTGCAGTCAATTTTACTGATGCCTGGGGACATACAAGGTAGAAGCTGACAAGAGAACTAATTTTGTTTGGGTTATTTACTGCTATGCATCATCCATGGGTTCCCGCCTGACACACAGCTATATGAAGGGGAATATTATCACACACTAAAAATTTATGTTGACATTCGATATTTGTTCAATATGTCAGCAGTATTACTTTCATAATCAAAAGAGTAAGAAAAAGAGAAAAGCACTTTATGCTCATATAGATATATCTTTTTAATAACAGTCTATAAGGTTAATATAGTTTACCTTTGAGAGTATACAATGAAAACAAGCAGGGTTAGCAGGGAAAATGACAGAAAGCATCAACCCGAACTGTTTGTTTGCCATTACCTAAGCGAGCCATGTCAGCTCTCTGGCCCGCGTCTGATAGCTATTTGTTGTACAGAGAGCACAGCATAAAAAAAAAAAAAAAAATAGAAAAAAAAAATATCAAACTCTTAATACTATTGTGTGCCCATAACCATCTGTCACTGCTAGCCTGGAGATGAGAGGAAGATTACGAGGAATAAACACTGAGCCGCCGAGCATTGGTAAAGCCTTCGGGCAAAAAACTCTTGTGGGGACATCAAAGACATTCTAATTCCGAGGCAGTCAAGGATTACAGTGTGTAACCTGTGCTGACAACAGATAAATGACTGGCAATATTGTGCCAGAGCTGTTGGGTCCTGCATGGAGTACTGATGATGATGATGATGATGATGTTATCTTGCAGAATGGACTCTGCTGGGATAATTTTATGATAAAACACTTTTTTCAAATGCCACTGGGTCCAGGCAGGCATTTACTAGCTACAGGGGCAGCAATCAGTTTCTTCAAAATTTACTGTTCTAAGCCCATTAGAGTTCCAGCGCAGCAAGGCTCTCGATGGAAATCGAAAGCGCCTGCCTTCGTCTGAGGATGCTGCATGCAAATCTTCCGGGCTGAACTCCTACCCTTTAGTGTTAGGATGCTTTAGCAACTGATTTATGTAAATTTGCTCATAAAAAATACGGTTTATTTTTAATTGGTGAATATGAATTAGAAAATTAAGACGCCAGTTTAGCATTCGCCGAACATCCGAGCATCCTCAGCCCGTAGCCCGGGTGGCACAGGTGAAGACGAGGGGCTGGAAGCAGCCCCCTTTGCCGAGCAGCGTAGCCAAAAATAAGCACTCATTGCCTTATTAGAGACGAGCGCATCGCGTGCCTTATTCAGGCATCAGCAGTTAAAAGCATCCCCTTCTTAGGCCTAGCGCGAGCCTCTTCGTAAAGAGGACTAATTTTAGCCAAGTGTTGTAATGTGCGAGGGGGTTTTTGTGTGTAAAACATTGGCAGTGGTATCCTGCTTGTATTCCAGCACGAAGCGCTTGCAGATATTGTCCTATACAATAATACTTAACGACCATTGTCTACTCTGATGATTTACATGTGGTTTTCATTTTGGGGAAAAAAAAAAAAAAAAAAAAAGAAAAGGAAGATTATTATTTTTTTTTTTTAACATTCCTGTGTTCCCCTTCACCTAACAAAAAAACCCTTCGGCTAAGCCATAAAAAAAAAAAAATCTTTGTGAAATCGTGCTGTTTTTACAGAAAACCTCTTGAAACGAAGTGATGCTGACCTCATGGCGTCAGTGCTTTGTGGGGACCGCCAGTGCCCTAAAATACGGCGTTAGCCCCAACACCTCTCCCGCTAAGTCAACCCAACGTAGTTCTGCCCACTTGGAAACACATCAGAATCAAAAGCGACGTTCTCTAGCAGACACGTTCTTGCTTTAAATCGGTGTTAAAACGTCTTTGCATGAGAACAGGCCCCTCGATGCAATCCCTGCCCCTTCTCCATCCCCCCCCGAATCTGAGCCTGTCGAGGATTTCAGTGTGCAACCTCTGCCGACAGCAGATAAATAACTGACAGTATTTTAGCAGAGTTGCTAGGTTCTCCGCAGAGTAATTTGTTTTCTCCTTTCTCACCAAGTCTTTAATGTTTTGTTATAAACATCTATAGCAAGGCGCTGCTAATAGAAATGACTTATGGTCAAGGATCCGGATAAAAGGCTGCGATGGGTTTCCGAGCTTTTTTCTTGCAAGGGCTATGCCAAGGAATGACTCTTCCCTTTGTGCAAATGGGCTTTGCTGGAAAGGGAAAGCAAAATTCTGGTGATCAATGGATAAATTCTTGGATTTGATCAGAGCTTCGTGCTGTCCCACAGGTTTTCATTGCAAGGTGATAAAATACCCATTTGGTGAACCATGAGTATATTGAGATGGCATTGACTGGCGTGGCACAATCCTCCTTTCTTCCCAAAAACTAACCCACCAGCATTTATATACGTACATTATTCCCTCTCAGTGCCTCCCAGTGAGGCCACAGACACTTGTCAAAGCCATTTTTGCTGTACTTGGGGTACACCAGCATGTTCCTTGGCTCTTTCTGCATGTGAGCATGTCAGTGGATGTGCAAAGCTGCAAACCTGCTGCACCCCCAACCACAGTCACATCATCCAGGTGACACACATGTAATTTTATTATAATATTGGAGCCTCTTTACTTCTCTCTTTCATGGAGAAGATCTATTCTTTTGACTCAAGGCATTCACCCAAGCCTTACGTTTTTTCTTTTTTCCCCGTGTGTGCTGTATCATCTCAGCAGCTAAAGACTTGATAAGAGAAAGTTGTCAGAAATCAATTCTTCTTCCCCTAATTGTACGGGTGTGATAAAAGATCACACAGGGAATCAGCGAGAATTTACACACACATGCAAACAAATAGCTGCTATCAATTCACGTGGAAGATCAGATAAGCCCGTTATCTTGTGTCGTACGTACCAGCGTGTGACAAGAGTGTGGGGAAGGATATGGGGCAGGAGATAACGGGAGCGGGAGGAGCGGTGGTAGAAGTCACGATGAGGAAATTCAGAAGAAAAGAAAAAAATCTAGATTGCAAAAATTATCTGAAGATTTCTGGTCTAAGGGAAAACGGTGTGTACAGAGATAGCACTGGGCCCAGTTGCCTGTTTTTAGTGTAGAGTGTCACAAAGTCAGAGAGCTGAAGAAACGAGTCCGTGGAAGAAAGGTTCTTTTGTCATCGCCATTGCCGCAGTAACATGTGGTTGCCCACCATGAGGACCTGGTCGCCTTCGCTCAGGAGCAAGTCCTTGGAAAGAGCTTGTCCCAGATAGTGTTGTGCCATCTGTGATGGAGCAGCTCTTCATCAGTGAGCTGACCACAACTCCTCTGCAAGCTGCGAGGGAGAAGAGCCTGCAAAGGCATTTTTTTAATAATAACGCCTTGTTCCTCTTCATCTTGGCAGTGAGTACAGAACTTGTGTAGTTATTGTTTGCCTTTGAATTCAGAATTCAAAACTATTTAATATGGAGACATTTGAGAATACAGTGAATCTATACCCAAGTCATATTTTCCTCACGCTGTTGAATATTTTGGACTAAAGTTTATCCCATCAAGATGCCAATATGGCAAGACACCAACAGATGAAAGAGTAGGTGCTCCACCTAGAAATCACCTTTGAGTACCCATAAATACTATTAGCCTCAGCAGGCATCCTCAACATTGTAAACAGCCTTCAGAAAGCATGTAGAAGTAAAGGCCATGGTCCTACTCCTCCCTCCCAGGTGGCCACTCATTCAGTGTCATATAAGGAGGGCAGAGGTTGTGTGTTGTCAAAGGAAAGAAGATCCCCCATTTTAGGGAAATCGTAGATGACTGGGTCTGTTCTGCCCCAGTTCGCGGGAAAGCAGCAGAGAGTTTGGCTCTAGATCCATGCTGAATGGAGAGTGAGTTCCCACAGTGAAACCTCCTCTTTGAAAAGCAACTGGTTCTGACAGATTTAATCCGAAAAGGTGAATGTGGTGGATAGATAGGACAGGCTGACAACAAAGGCTTAAAATGCACGTGTCTATACAGCCTTATACAAGGGACCAGATACAATAAAAAGCCCATAGGATGTAAAATAACAATTTTAAAATGGAAACTTTTTAGCAGTTTCTGCTTTTTTAGCTATCTAACGCTCTCAAAGAAACTGGTGTTCACCAGGAGGGCAATACTGATGACACGTAGTGAACAAACCAGTGCTATGGAAGTATATGTAGAGACATCTGATCAGGTGGAAGCTGACACCTTCACTTCTAGAACACCTAAAGAGAAGAGAAAATAGTCTGACTTCACACTCATGCAAACTGGAGTTAAGTTTGAGAGCAGATATTAGTTTTTTATAAGTAGCAAATAAATTAATGAAATACTCCGAGAAGTTCAGATTTAAATGTTAACTGGAAGGGTGGTTTGGAAGTATCTGTTCTTTGGTTGTTCGTTCATTGAAGTCTAACCTTGACATTTCTTCCCACAGCCAGGGATTTAGGGTATTGGACCCTTCCAGTGGTAGATTTATTCCTTTATTCCACTATTCCTTGATCACTGTTTTCGGAGCTTGTAGAAATATTCAGCATGTAATGAAGACCTCTCAGGTGTGAAAGTTCTCCTGCCGCAGTGGGCACCTCAGCATCATTTTTTCCATCTTTCTTGTAGCATGCTTTCTCAAAGGGCTATAAGAAGTTGATAGTCCAGAGGAGAAAGCATCTCTAATTTTGATAATGGCAAAAAGGATGCTTTGTATTACCTGTATATTCTTCAGCTAAAAAGCCAGATATAATTTTGAGTAGTTTGTTATGTTTATAGTATGGGTAGAGCCTATAGTAAGTGTTCAAAGAGCAATAATTGAACTTCAGTTCCCTGCCTACCTGATCTCTGAGATGTGGGTAACTAGAGATTCAAAACAACTGTCCTGCACCCACAAACTAAACATAAACATATCCATTTTGAAAACTTTAAGACAAATGCTTAATCCTGTGGTAGAATGGCAGAGATTGAGGGCTGTGACACTGACCTGTGAGGTGCTGAGAGCCCTCAGCAGTGCGTCATCCCCAAACAGAGTACCAAGATCTTAATTTCCAAACCTTATGAAACACATAAAGATTTGTACTACCTGCACTTGTATACGCTTTGCCTTTCTATAAAACCTTGAATCTGTTAGTCTCAAACAGGAGTATTCAGGATCTGATCTTAGAGGTAGAGAAACTGAGGCAGAAAGTGAGTTACCAGCTTTTGCTCACCAGGTCACGTGTGCCTTTGGAGATGCGTTTGTGTTGCCCCAGCTTCCCCTTGCTTTTCTCACGCAAGAATCAGGTAACTGCCACCATGGGACAGGGAGGAACAATGGCATCTATGTCTAAATCAAGTACTTAAATTTTCATTAGCTGATAAATCTGATGAGCTGAAAATAGGGTATTTTTTAGCTTTCCAAAAGATCGCAAGTATGCCAATCATATCAAAAGATCCACAGAGGGTAGTGAAGGTGTTTGGGTTTGAGTGGTGTTTTTTCTCCTGTGGTTTCAGTTGCCTGGGCTCCTGATTAATCGTTGAAGCAGTTTGCTCAGTTGATATCAGCAGTGTACTAAAGGAGAGAGGGACTAACGCAGAAATACAAAGAGCTAAAATATTTTGTGATCTCTTCTCGCTCCGATGTATACTTCAAATTGCATTCCCTCAGTTGAGGGAAATAATTTCAGTTACCCTGGTCACAGTAGAAAGCAGTCCTCTTCATGAATGCCTTTTTTCATTAATGTAGATATGTTTCTGAGATGAGAAACGATGTTTCTTCTAATTACGGTTACATGTAGTTAATTTCCTTTTTTAAAAGCTCGGTGTGAAAGGCAGTCTCCTTTAAAAAGGTGGGGAGGGGGAGAAAAAAGTGATACAGCTGATGTTCCCGTTGCCTTAGCAACAGATTTATTTATTAGGGTCTGAAATGACATGAGTTAATATACCACATACCTGCTGATCGGCAAACTCTCCTATTTCAGCTCCAGTTGACAATTAAGTCCTGGACAGCTACAGCCAGGGGTTAATGTTACTCATTAGGAGAACTAGGTCATTACTGGGAAATCAAGGCACTTAAGGCAGCATGGATAAAATACAAAATTCAACATCTCAAGGAGTGAGGGGTTTTATGTTAATTAACCTTATTTTCCTTTCATTAAAAAAAATCTTTCATATATGCATATGACAGTGGATCAATTAATTGGAAAAAAGAAGAAAAAGTAAGCTGTAGTTTACTTTCCTCTCCTAGTTGTCTTCATTTCCTTTGGAAGGGTTTCATTATTTTATGGAAAATTCTTATGTCTATATGATGAGTAAAAAGGGTATTAAAATTAAGAAGGGAATCATCATGGAAATCAGCTTTACCACAAGGGAATGAGCAAATAAAAGCCTTGGAAATGAAAATAAATAAGCTTTGCTAATACCTCACCTAAGGAGCAGAATATAAGCCCATCAGAGCTTGGAGATATTTAGAGGTACTTCTTTGCTTCTTTATTAAGCAGTTACATAGTTATTTGACCTTCAGAAACCGAAACTTTAGAGAACTAATTCAAGTTGTTGGTAAATATTCTATTTACAGAAAGCTGATAGGTGGTGTAGCCGACAGTAACTCATGTAGTTAGTAATTGGCTTCTGATTTCCAGGAAAATTAAATATGTTCTCTGAAAGTTTTATTAAGATATCTGAGTGGGAGTTTTAACTTGATAAGTCATAAGTGATTTAATAAAGCTCTCCTGAAAGCCTTTATTTACTAACTTTTAGCAGACTTCATGCTGATACTGGAGAACTTAATAGGCTGAAAAAGAATCATATTAAAATAAAACTTGGGTTTTTACTCACTGCTTCCCCAAATACACTTGGTTCTTTCACTTTTACTAAGTACTCTACGTTCTTTTCTATATTTAAGTTCCATGGCCCAATTCTGCTTCTCACTCTGTTTAGAGCAATTTGGTGTAAACCCTTTTCCCACTCCTACAAAGTCAAGGTTGAGGCAGCATCTTACCTGGGGTGCACGTAGTAAACCATTGAATCGGATTGTAAGAGCACTGTCACTTGTAACAAAAGCAAAGTTCAAGCCCCATGAGTGGTTTTCTGATCCATGGGATGGTTTTGCACTCCAATGTACCTGTTTTCTTAAGTATAAGAAAAACGTTAAATAACATCAAGATTCTGCTTAAAGTATCACATGCAGAATCCTTCCTTCTTCATTCCCTCTGAGCTATCCAGACACTCATAGAGCAGCCACTTAGTGCCGTCCTCTGAAACCTGTTACAATAAATGCTTCAATCATGGTTGAAAAACTGATTTGGGGTTAATGTAAGACTGTGACTGCATCACCCAGACATTTGAAGATTATTTAAGTTTGGAATATGTATCACAGTTTGCCATAAAAGCTCCAGTAAGCTTGACTCTCCCTTTTTTTGTGACGGGAAACTCATTTTATGGTGTCTCTCTTCTCTGATACAACTGCAAAACTCAAGTCTTTGAGCAGAGATGCACATGAACTAGTGGGACTAAGAAGTCCTCTCAAGTCTCTGAAGGAAGGGGGCTTACACTCTTTCACCTATTGCTATCAAAGAAATCCTTTTCTATTCCATTGCCCCAAGCTGGTCTTGGCCTTTGTCTTTCAAACCTCGTCCTTCTGTCTTTGCCAGGCTCAGTTCCTCGGGCATCTCCTCGTATATATTCTCCTTGTGCAGTGAATTTGCATCTCACTTTTCTCTAGTTTCTCAGCCTTTGGCTGTCTCCATCACTCCCCTCCCTGCCCATGCAAGGGACCTTCTACAGCACATTGGTCCCTGTTTTCTCCTAAGCCCCGTTGTCCAACCTGTGTTGTCCTCTTGGTCTCTTACACTGATTGCACATTTTTCCCCACATGAACTGGCCTTGTGTTGTATCTTTTCCCCATCTCCTTTACTTCTTCACTCAGTTCACTATTTCTTTGCCATGCTATTCTTGCATAGCTGGTCATATTGATCAGATCTTATTTGTCCTCTTTGTTTTTTTCTGGTCCACACCTAAGAGTTTTAGTCAAACTAGAAAAGCATGCATTGGCATTACCGCTTTCTGCCTCTTCAAACCATCTCTTATTGCTTTATTTTCTTAACCAAATCTTCCATTTTCTCATTGTTCCTTATTTTCAATGCATATAAACCAGTTCTAGTGGTCTAAACTATTCTAGTATTTTTATTCCGAATCCAGTAGAGAACTCATTGAATGTTAAGATAAGATCTGTGTTTTCAATTCAGATATTAGACCCTGCCTGGGTTTTAGCAGCCTGTGACAGTAGGACTGTCTTACTCAGCTGTAGCCTAAGGTGTGTCCAAGACACATGGACTGTTTAGTGACCAGGCACAAAAAGAAATTTTTCAAAGGCTTGGCTACATTTTTAGGAAGACTTCCAACACATGCAACAAAAAGCATATCTTTGACTTAAGTCAAACATATCCAAATACTCAGTTTTTACTGTAAAACAAAAAGAGGTTCAAATACTTAAAACAGAGGCTTATTTGAAATTTAATATATGAAAGATATGATTTGCAGTTTGACTGGGTGGCGTTGGGCTTTTTTAGAATCTTCTTCTTTGGATATTCTGGAAAACTTTTGGCAGAATTTTTCTACAAGATTATAGTCCAAGATAGCGTCAGTCTTGGGAAACATCATAAACAAGGACAGAAGAAGTTTTGTAATAAGAAGTCCCAAGCAAACTTAACCACCAGCTCCTTTGTAATTCACAGCATCTCTGACCAAAGTATGCGAATACTCCCCCAGAGGGAAAAATCAAATATTTCCTAAACAAATGGTGTAATATTCTTCCTTATTTTCACCAATAATAGGAGGGTTAGGTTTCTTCCTTCAAAGGTCCTTTTAGTTTCCTCTTCTTACCGCACGGCAGCTGTTTGACTCTTCTCCCTTTCCCTTCTTCTCCTCCTCTGCTTTCCTTTCCTCCATGTTTTCACCCCTTTTATTTTTCCTCCCTTTCTCCTCTCCTCTCTGATTTTTCTCCATTGTGTTTGTGCAAGAATTGGCTCAATGAAATGAGTTGATTCCTCATTCTGAAAGCGGTGATATTTGTAGTTATTTTAATCTTGTTGACCAATGAGTTTCAAGCCTTGGTCTTGGTGCCAAGAAAGCTCCTGCTTAGGAGCTTCATCCTTGGAGATGACAGCTTCACAAATCCAAAAAGGCTGAGTTATGTTAGGTACCTGAGCTAGTTCCTCTCAGGGCATTACTCAGTAAGGACCAGGACTTATTTTTTGACCCAGGCAGCGTATCTGGTGGAGTATTAAGTAGTTGTAGTTTGGTGATGGGAGTCCACCATGGAAATCACAGAGGGTCTGATGTGGTGGGATTGCCATTCCCAGGCAAATGTGTAGTAACGTAGTTTTTATGTATTTTTATTTATGTTTGATTCTTCTTCTGTTCTTCCAAGGAACCACCTGAGTCGATTTTTATCCACTTTTATCCTATTCATACCCATCTATTATTACCATGACATGACTTTTTTATAGTATGTTGAATTACAATAGGATATATTGTGTATGGTTATCAGGGCTGTCAGGGTCACTCAGATTATTTTGTCTTGCCTCACAACAACAGGAAACCGTTTGTTATGTTACCTTTGGAACACAAAAGGAAGTTAATTTTAATATTTTTTTTAAAAAAGAAACTATTTGGGAGTAGTCCATAGCAGTTACTGGGTTGTGTTGCAAATTCGAGTAAATTTTTTTTTATCTGAATCCTATACTTGTGAAAAGCTAGGTTCTCTAAATTGGAGTAAAAGAAATGAAAAGACATCTGAATAAAAGTGCATTGAGTTTTACACCAAGGTAACTGAGACCAAACACCGGTCTTTGTCTTCAAAGGTTAATCTCTCTTTAGGAAATAAGCAGGAGACTCAATGACTGATGCTGATCCTGAGGTTTCTTTGGTTAGAGAATGCGCAATATTTTATTTTGAGTTTTTTCTTCATGAATTGTGAGGGGAGAGGAAGAAGAATCTAAACAATAAACTCCCAAGGTTCTTTTTTTATGAATCTCTTCTGGATCACACAAGATAGGAGAAAATGCTTTTCCAGTGTAAAGCAAAATGCCACCCATTTTTCTCAGGCCAGCAATTTGAAAAAATCAGAAGGTAAAATACACACTCCTCACTGTAAATACGTCATGGGCTATAATAGAAAATAAAACACTGTGTTTGCCAGTATTGTTTGGCTGCTTTTGCCTCTCTAGTGCCATTTTTTAATTCCTTGGCTTGCAGAGGTGTTTTGCAAGCACAGGCAAGGATCGGGACCTTTTTTGCTTGTAGAACCTCCTAACTAAAAATTATTCTGTAGGGTCCTTTTTTTCAGTGACACTTATTTAAAAACATTTTTTTCTACTTGACTCCATTTTCTGTTAACTGAGGGTGTATTAGATATTGTGGTAACTTTTGATGCTGATGATGCCAGACAATGTTTAGAGGCACAATTACAGCAAAGACATTTTGTAAGCATATCAGCTGAAAAAGAAAACTCATTGGACTTAACTACATATTTACAGTCTACCTCTACCTCATATTGGAAATGTAAAAAGATGGAAAAATACTGTGATAAATTGAATAAATGAAAAGCAATTAACTTTTTCTTCATGTTTGCATTTTCATAGTTATTTCTTTTTCTCCTGTTTCTTTTCTAATAGCTCTTTTCCAGCAGTAATATTTCCTCTTTTGCAGTTATCATGAGCATTGTTACCAGAAATTTGGTATTAGAATTCTAATTTTTTTTGTCCCCTTTTTTTTTTTTTCCAATCTTAACACAGAAAATGTATATTAAAGTCATTTGATTTAGGAAGATCCTCTGTCCTCCGTGAAAATAATTACTAGAATGTATTTCATTTGGTATATTGAATAGGCTTGTAACATGAGTCCTCTTACTTTAAGAAGAATATTATCCTCCTGAAGTATTTACTAACTCCGATCCTCACCACATTTCTGTAAATGAAAGCTCCTGTAAGACCATATCTTACAAATGGGGGAAACCTGGGCAGAGCCGTCTCGTGGGAAATCACTGTCAGGAAAAGACCAGAACTCTGCAATTCTCTGTTTTGAAGGCCAGGCTTTTTTTTTTGTTTTTTTGTGACTATACTGGTACTTTCTGACATTATTAGATTATAATAAACCTATATTCAAGTTTTGCTGAGCTCAAGATTTAATGTAAATTATCAAAGTATAATGCAGTAAATAATATAATGCTGTGAAAAGATCCCTGATATTGTTCTTTAGGTTAGGGTTGACATGAAATGGAGACCCATTTTCAGTTCAGCAGAGTGTGCATGCAAAGACCACACCATTTATTGATGTGCTGCTGCTCGCTTCTTGAGAATGCCCTGGACAGATACAGGGTCAACAGGAGGCTGATGTCATATGAGTCCTCTTATCAGCTTGTGCCATCCTTCGTCACCCTCCCCAAGTCTGTACCGTATCAGTCAAAACAGTAAAGAACCTCAAGTTCCTCCTGTTATCACCCAAACGAAGAACGTTACTGGGATAAAGGCACCTTCTAGCTCCTGGCTCTGGGTGTGATAGAGGTGCAGCTCTCACCTTGCAACCCTCTCAGCAGCAGTAACTGTCCGTGCTTTTCTTCACCTTCAGTCTTTCAAAAATCTTAACTTTTACAAAGGATTTTGCAGATTTTCTACCTCTTCCCCCATGGTGCTTTTTTTCTCCATCCTCACTGCACTGTTTCCCTGCTAACAGTGCTGCATGCCTTTGCTCGCTTTATTCTCTTCCTCTTCTGTTCTTCTCCTTTAATTACCATGCAGTTTTATTTTTGCTTCCTAGTTTATATCTTTACTGTCTTTTTTTTTGACCTTTTCTCTACCACTGATAGAACTCTCAAATGTACTCTGCAGCCTCTCTCTATCTCCAAGTCTGATTTTTCTGTATTCTGTCATTTTTCCCAAGCCTATGCCTTTTCCTTTTTCTCTTCTATTTACGCTATATTTATCTTTTCCCCCTAGGTTTGGGTATGCCACCATTTTTTAGTTTTCAACTTGAATACTTGGGGGTTTTTTTTCTCTTCTTGAGGGTCTCTTCCCCTTTACGTTACTTTACCCATCTTGTCTGCCCTGTTTGCTGCCAGACTCGCTCCTCACTATTTCACTTCCCCCAAAACTAAAGCACCACTGTCGTACACTTTGAGGTCTCTGTCTTAGAAACTTCATTTCCTTCACTTTTAATTATTGATTCTGTGCTCACGGACTTCCCCAGCCCCGTCCCTGCCTCTCAAGCCTTGCCTGTGCTCTGCTGCAGCTGTGCCTTTCCCTGGCTGATGTCCCCTGTCCCTTTCTCTCCTCCCTGGGTGTCTCTTGGCTCGCCAGTCCTCTGTCTCCACTTCTGCTGTCCAGCTTCATAAATAATGAGTGATTCTTCAGTGGCCTATTTTGTCAGCCATTTTCTAGCAATAGTTGCAGGTAGGCAGAAATCTGTCTTTTAGCTCTTGCTATATATCCTAAAAAATGTAAAAAACATAAAAAATGCCACTTTAACTTCTGAAAATTTTCTACCTAGTTTAGCATTGCCATTTCCCACCTTTGCCCATCTGACATTCAGGTGATTTTATGAAATGAAGAGGTAGGAGATGCACCCAGTTTGAGTTGCTTTGATTTAAGGCACTGTAAAAAGTGAAATATTACTGCATGCCCTCACAATTTGGGATTCTCTACCACTGAAAATCTCCCACACTAAATTTCCTAAGAAGATTAAGATCAACCCTTTTAATATTGCTTTTAGCTAAGCTTATTTGTAACCCTTTCAGAATACGTAGCACCTTAAGAGATGGCACTACAGGGCTGTTGCTGTCACAAGCATTACCTACCCTTTATGCAGTATTTTCTCAAATGTTAAGACTTTCTCCCCTGGTTTAGCACTTTTATGTTCCTGATTAACTTGCATAAACCATAGGTTTTAGTATATTTTTTTAAATAGACTGCATTTATTTTGCCCCTTTGAGCAAGTCCTGTCTCTTTTCCACAAGTCTTCTACTTTCTAATTGCATATCTAGATGTGTCTTCCTCCAAATCTGAAATAGCTGTGATTATCACCATGTATGATAAGTTTACATATACTTAAAAAATTAAACTTAAGTCCCAGAAGACCATATGGGTCTCTTACTGAATTTCACTCAAATTCAAGAGACGAATATGCACTGAATAATGTAAAGGGCCAAATTCTGCTATTTCTTTTAATTTTTTTTAAAATATGTTTTCCATCACTGGTCAGGGATATGGGTATCCTTCATTGCCAGGGAATAACTCCAGTTTACCTGGTCTCCGTGTACTCTCCTTCCAGTTCCAGCAATGGGTAAGGCTGGAGGGCTCTGGCTGAATTCACAAAATCCCTGAATAGCAGAAGGGTGTTTTGAAGACTGTTGCCATTGACTGTATAGAGGAGCATCATCATAGTGCTATGAAGTTGCTTTTTTTAATCATTTTAGGCTGAAAAGAGGGATGTCAAGTCATCAATTAATCCTGACAGCATCCTTCTGTGGTGAAAAAATAATACTGTCACACCCATTTTCTAAACAGAAAATCTAAGGCAGGGATAATAGAGGCTCAATACTGGTGTTGCTGATACCACCACCCTCCCAGTCCCCATTTCAAGGACAGTCTTGAAAGTTTTATTTCAGATTACAAAGGGAAATCGTTAAAGCAGGCTGAACCCTGGGCCACATTCCCATAACCAGACCACTAAACCTCAGCCAGTTCTTAAGAGAGACTTCAAATGTCTCTCTTAAAATGTGTTTTAGACTCAAAAGTAAAAAATCCTTCGTAAAAAACTTTAGTGTGCAGTATCTAAACATGGAGATTGAATGTCTCTAATGGCAGTGCCCTCAAATGCAAGTATAGGTATGTTGTCTATGTCTGTTTTGTGTCATTTACAGCTGGAGTTTGGTCATTCTGATGTTTTCATGTTCTTACGATGAAATGTAGAGCATCTTCATACCATGCTCAGTTCTTATTTTTCCTTTACCAAATGCATATCAAATCAAATAAAAATACAAGAGCATTTCAAATACCTAAACTAAACAACAAAGGCAGACCCTAGAATCACAAATACTTAATTTTTCCCCAAACAGAATATCTTAAAAGAAAAGTTTGCATTTTAGTATCAGGCTTCTATACAGTTTTACAGTTCTTCAGGAAATGGAGTCTATATAATTAATACTGTTTAATAAAGCTCAAAAATGCAACAGATGCAGCCAAAAGTGCACGTCATTTTGAGCAGATCTTTACAGAACAGACATTCCATATTGTGTTCATCTTTTTCCACGATCACTGCTATGACAATCTGGTGTGTTTAGCAGTTGTTGCTGAGTAAGGCAGACTGGATTGTATATGATTTTCTCCATGTCAGCCAAGAAACAGAGCTCTCTTTGATGCAGTAAAGAGGTGGTCTTGTAGTATTTGTTGCTTTCTACCAGGAGCAGCTATACCTTTACTAACTTGCAAGAGTAACAATGCATTGTAATCTGTAGGTGCACGTAGTAGAAGCTCTCTGTAGGTCTTAACTGAAAATCAAAGGGTTGTGGTGTGGAAAAGTCACAGGAACTGACAAATCAGATGAGATGACCTCCCAAATAGAAAAGCTACAAGAATCACAAAACGTGTCATTAAAATTTGTAAGTATCACATGAAAGCAAAATATTTTAAAAGGGGATATGGAAGAAGGATCACCTACAGCAGAAAACCCATAAGAGAGGCTCCAGTGCAGAGGAAACGTTTCCCCTTTCAGCATTCCTTCTGGGTGCCAAATTTTCCTTCTGTTCTTCCCCACCTATTAAACAAAACTGCAACTTCCAATTCCTATCAGTTTTCCTAAATATGTGCAGCTTATGTGGCTTTGACGAGCTGTAAGGCTCCATATTCTCCTGCCAGCTCCTTGACAATGTGGCTCCAACAGCATCCTCCACTTTTGGCTGCCTCTGGGACCCCTGGTCTCTTCTGGAAAGGGAGAGGGAAAGCATATCCTCTGCTGGAAGGACTTTTTGTGACTGCGAAGCCGATAGCAGGGCTGTGAAGAGCTTGGAAAGATCCCTGTAAACGTCACGGCTCTGTCTGTCGAGGCTGCTGCTCTGTGTAACGGGGATGCTTCGGTCCACCTTGGGATGAGCTGTGCATAGCTCAGCATCACGTACAGCCTGGGCTCATCGGGATCACTCATAAAGCGCCCTCAAAAGCCTGCCTAGGGGAAACTGAGGCTAACGGGAAACATGCTAATGAATTATGCTGACTCCCAGCATCAAAGCTGTTTTCTTTGCAAACTTGCACATTTCCGACAGAGATGTTCCCTTCCAGCCAAGTCTGAATCCTCGGTTGTAGTCCCATTTCGGCTCTTTCAGCTGGGCATTTGGAGGGAACTAAAATACTGGCAACACGTTTCTGCACATAATTTACCTACCAGAAACAGGTGGATATTTTAAGTGGGAGGCTTCAAGCAAACTAGTAGGCAGTTTTGGGATCTTTGCAACTGGAAGAAATTCTCTCTGTGAGCCAGTGCTCATATCCACTTCGCTTACTGGAACCACCGTGAAAACTCCTGGTTCACAGATGTGAAACAAATTACGAAGCTTATGCAGTTGCATTCCTCCTTATTATTGGGAACAAAACAAATCTGGGAGATGGAGGACTTCTTAAAGTAACTATTGTCTGGCTTTATTTTAAGAAAATGCAACTAATTCTGAAAACACCACAATTCCTGAAGATTTCTCAGCCTAGGGAAGTCACATTAATTATAAGATTAATTTGTTTTAATTCCCTAAACCAAAAATATTGACTGAATGAGAAATTAACACATGTAGAGCTGCAGATGTCATTTGGCTTCAGATTTCCTGAATGATATAATTATTAATGTTTCATATAGCAGTGTGACAAACCTACAGATTCATTCTACAAAATTAGTCTGTGAAGAAAGACACCAGGACAGCTGAGCTATAGATTTTCCCTTAATACAGGAAGGAAAACAGTGGAATTTTCTAAATAATAAATAAAACCAAGATATTTTAAAGGCATATGGTGCACATCTGTCTGAAATACAATAATTTAAAGCAGAGTAATTAAATGCAACATATAATATTCACCTTAGAGTGGGGGAATTATCTCATCTCATTTTTAATATAATTTACCAAATCTGGGAAATTTAGATCATCTGTGGTATCTTTTGCACCTTTCATTCTGTGCTAATAAAGAAGATAGATTAACAAATTGGCTTTTTATTTTCTTTTTAGATAACCAATCTTGTGTTGCAAGGCATTGAGTGTCATACCCATATAAACATTTAATATTACCTTCAGCTGAAATTATAAATAAGTACAGGTTTCTTATTTTCTGTTTTAACTTCCAGTTAACTCCTTAGAAAAAGTCTAAAGGTAGAAAATGCCTCATATTAGTTTATTCCTTTCTTCTTTCCCTAAAGCACTGAATGGATCAGAAGCTTTTCATGAGTATAGCATGGATTCGTAAAATTCCAGTTTGGGAAATCCTATGGTTTTAGCAAAAGGTTTTGATTAACCTATTCCTCCTGAAAAGGGGGATAACTGTAAGGGAGATTGTATACATATTTTTTGATGGGAAAAAAAAATGTTTTTTTCCTATCTTACCCTTTTTTTTAATGTGATTTTGCCTTCAGCTAGGTGAGATATTACTCAGTTCTTCTCACTTTCAAAGTTGGTAATTTGAAGAGCAGAGGCATCATTTGAAGACAGGGAAGAGCGATAAGAATCTGATGAAACTGGGTTTTGATCCCAAGTGCTGGGTTGAGGAAAATGTTCAACTATGCAGCATAAGCAAAGAGGGAAATGATGCTGAAGACGTTTAGTCCCCAAAAGTACAATTTAAGAGAAATACTGTTCTGATAAACAAAAAAATACAGTTCCACAAGTAAACATAAATGATGCTGAGATAAGTTCTGTTTGTTTCAAGGGAACATGATAAAGATCCTGAGACTTTCTTTAAAGTCCTGATGAAACTGAAAGAGAAAGATCTACCTTTTCATGTTTCCGTCCTTGGAGAGGCTTTCACTGAAATTCCAGGTACCTTTCCTTTTCTTTTGCTTTACTGTGAAGTTATCATAAAATAGATATTTCCAGAAGTAGTTTTCATGTACATATTTTCTTATATTAGTGAAAAGAACATGTTTAAAATCTTCATAGTTGTAAAACTAAATATTATTGATATGTGTTAAAGTTATTAAAGACGGTAAGCATGTTTTATTTTACTTGACAGTGCAAGACCTTATTTATGACTTGTGTTTCAGTAACACTTCTGTATTTATTTAAATGGAGAGATAGGTGTGAGTGATTGGATGGTTCAGATAGGAAACAAAATCTTTCAAGTCAAGGTCACTCATCTGAAATCCAAACTGAGATTTTAGCAGGTGAAAACACTTAGTTCCCTTTCAAATGTGAGGTTAAGGACTTCTGTGGAGAGCTTCTGGTTTGTATCTGGCTGAAAATGGTCATTAATCTTTAATATTTTTATACCACTCTTTTGCACACTCCTTCTGTTTCTTGGTTTCTGACAACCACTACTCTGTAAACAGTTTCACCCATCTGAAAAAGAAGTGGGGTTTATTCTGAATATGCACATCTTTGTGCCTGAAATATTGTGGCAATAAAGAGAATAATCAAATCCTATACTGGGTGCACTTGTAGTAAATTAAACCGTTTAAAAACGTACATTAACGACAAGTGAGCTTCAAGGTATCTGATGTTTTAGCCCATACGTGTTTTCCAAAATGTAGACTTGCATCCCTTCACCTCTTCAGCGTGTAAAAATAGACTTGGGATTAGTTTATTTGTCAGTTCTGTCGTATTTGTTGCCTGCTGAACTGGTGATACCTCAGTTGTTTTAGTTTTGATTCTGCAGTTTTTAAGTCACCAAGAAATTGATCTAATGCAAATAACTTTTTGGTCCCAACTATGGCACAGCTGGATTGGAAAATAAAGGTAATAATTTGGTAGCAGGAAATTCTTCATGTTTTCTGTCCACTTCTTTTTAGACAGTTTTCTGAAAGCTGATTCTTCCAGGCAAGTCTTGTTGCAGATCCCAAGGCAACGTTGCTTTCCAGACTGAGCGCACCAGATTTCTTAGAAGGAGAAATTTCTAAGGAATATGTGACAGATAGGAATATACGATGGTGCACTGCGGGAACAGATTCTATTGACACTCATTTTGGATGTTGTTACATATCTCATTTGTGGCTTCAGTGCTTATGAATAATGTAGATCATCCTAAATTTATGCCAGTATATCAAATCTATATGCCGCACCTCTTGTCTTGTCAATTCATTCATCCTCGTGTATAAATAGAGTCTATATAAAGGGCAACGTAGTGAAATGTGTCTCATCACCATGCATTTCATAGGGCCGTATTCATACAAATGACATATGCAGGTCATTGCTAACAAGTACCAATAAAACCTGTTGCACATACTTTACTGAAAATCTATTTAAGAGATTTTTTACAGATTTTTTTAATAAATTGTTGGCACTGCGTTTCCTCTTCCTCCAATTATGGGACCAAACTCCCTCAGTATTATAGAAGCCACATTTAGAGTCACTGGTAAAAGTGCATCACATATTTCATAATTCAGTAATCATTCATTTGTTTGAAAACCCAGTTGTCACTGCTTAGAAGTACACAGCAAATACCCAGTAGGAACTTAAGAAATCTTTAATTTTCAGTGGTGCTAAAGCTTGGGTTTAGGCTCTAAAGGAATCAAGAGGTATGACTTAGGGCTTCAGGCAAGTCTGGTTCGGAGGGTAGTTCCTCCCCTGGGGAAGGGAGTGAGTAGCTCCATGGCTGCCTCTTGTTTGGGATTTGTCAGCAGTGGAGGAGTTAAGGCTGGCAAGTATCCCAACGGTAACCATAAGTTACTCCTTGTGCGTGGAAGTTGTTATTTCTATCTCATCTTTGATCTTCATGCTCGTAGTACAAGCATCATTTTCAATTAGAGGTTTAAGACCATTTTCTGTCATTGGTACTCCTCTGTCCTAGGATATAAACTGCACTTTCAGTGTGGTTTTGTGGTCCATCCAATTTTGGCTAGATAATGATGGCAGCGGAGTGATGTGCATGTTGGAGAGGCTGGCACAGACATCTGACCCCATACCAGGCAGCTGCATCGGTCCATCCTTACCTTAACACTGATACAGGCTGCCCCAAACAACCTGCCGTCCTCCAGCCATCCCGACCCTCCTTATTCCCATTTCAACCTCGACACCTCGAGCTCTGGAAGACTCAGACCTCCCTCAGAAACCTGACTGCACTTGCTCCAGCTTTTTCACCGTTCCTCCATCCAGTCTGCTTGTTTCCCCCACTGCCTGCCAGCACATCTTTGGTCTTTTCCCGTACTCTCCATCTGGTTCCTTCTCGTCTTGC